>NW_026646638.1:0-300000 GCF_949987535.1 Balaenoptera acutorostrata
GGTTCGCCATTCCAGCCGATTTACTAGCCATCTCCCTCCTTGGAGAATCAGCACCTTTAACCTCCTGTTCCGTACAGGTTGCAATTTGTCCTGAGGATGAACGGGAAGAGGGGGAACCAATGAGAGACTAGCTCTAGGTGTTGGGACAGGCACAGGTCACTCTATTTTCCCATCAGGAAGAAGAATTAAGCACAAGCTCAGCCTGCCCCCCAGAACCAGAAGAGGGCCTGAAGCAATCCTGCGCTTTTGCGGTCAGCTCCCAAAAAAGCGAGTTGAAAAATGGAGCTCAGGGGCACTGCAATTCACAAACCTGCAGAGTTTTAAATGATACCTCTCGTCCACAAATATATTAAGGGAAGGCAACGAAGAGGCTTTGAAAGCAAGGCAGAATTGCAGGAAACAGATTTCAGGAGGTAGATTCGAATCGCCTTGAAAGCACATGAAAAGCGGCAAAACGTGGACAATGATGCCCTTGGCCAAAAAGGGCGTATGCGTTTTTTCCTGAATATATTCAGGAAAAAACGCATACGCCCTTTTTGGCCAACCAAGCAACCTGGAAAGGCCAATCAGCGCTCCAAAGAAGTCTCGCTTCCCAGCGGGCAAAAGGGCCATGCGGAAAAAAGTGTCCAAACCAGAAATGCAGGACCGGCCATGGAGAAATGGGAGCCTTGCTACGCTGATGGGAGGGATGTAAATTGCCAACAGCCACTCTGGAGAAGTGTACGTTGTGTTCTGAAACATCTAAAAAACACAGCTTGGAGAGCATAGGGCACTTCCACTCATGGGCGTATAAATTGGGAAAACTAAAAATCAGCAAGACACAGGCACCCCAAAGTTTAGGGCTGCTCTGTTGACAAGAACCCCCACTTCATTACACCTTAAATATCCTAGGAAAGAGAAAAATGGATAAAGAAGTTGTGGTCCTCATGTACAATGGAATATCACTCAGCCATGAAATCCACGTCATAAGGCTAGTAGCAGAACGATGAGTGGATTTAGGTACGACGATTCTAAGTGAAATAAGTCACACAGAAAAGACACTTATCATAAGATATCACTTAGAGAGGGAATGTAAAAACCGCTACACTTGAACTGAATTGCAAAACAGAACAGAGTCACACGTTTAGGAAACACACTATGGCTGCTGAACGGGAAAGGTGAGGTGGGGTGATGCATAAAACAAGGGTTTCAAATTAGCTCCGATACCGTTCCATAAACCCAATATGTAAGAGACAAGACCTATTCCTTTTTCAGTGAACTGGACTCAACACCCCCTCTTCACCGCACAAGAATATATCTGACTAGTAAGAATCTTCAAACCTATGTATTGATATCTCTCCGTAAGTGAGTCAAGGGGGTGTAAAGCGGCATAAACACAGCCGTGAAAAGCAGCTAAACCCCATTATAAAAATAAATTACTTTTCAAAACCCGTGAAACAAAGACAGTGAAAGAGAGAGAAATTCTTACAAAATTCGTTCAGGGGCTGTGATGCAACCTGGATTGACCATATCTAGACCCACAGCTGATTGAGACATAAGGGTGGACACTCTTGGGGCTGAGAGGTTCGGTGAGGTTGGGTGAGCCAACGCAGACCCTTTCAAGTAATACTGCATGGTACCCATCCCATGGGTCCCAAATCTCCAGGTTCAAGGGCATCTTCCTACGTCGAAAACAGGCATGAGAAACCCAGAAGATGGTACACCGTGTGATCGGGAAAGGTTTCTAAAACGCACCTCATTTCTCATCTCCTTTGCTCGGGTTCGCCATTCCAGCCGATTTACTAGCCATCTCCCTCCTTGGAGAATCAGCACCTTTAACCTCCTGTTCCGTACAGGTTGCAATTTGTCCTGAGGATGAACGGAAAGAGGGGGAACCAATGAGAGACTAGCTCTAGGTGTTGGGACCGGCACAGGTCACTCTATTTTCCCATCAGGAAGAAGAATTAAGCACAAGCTCAGCCTGCCCCCCAGAACCAGAAGAGGGCCTGAAGCAATCCTGCGCTTTGGCGGCCAGCTCCCAAAAAAGCGAGTTGAAAAATGGAGCTCAGGGGCACTGCAATTCACAAACCTGCAGAGTTTTAAATGATACCTCTCGTCCACAAATATACTAAGGGAAGGCAACGAAGAGGCTTTGAAAGCAAGGCAGAATTGCAGGAAACAGATTTCAGGAGGTAGATTCGAATCGCCTTGAAAGCACATGAAAAGCGGCAAAACGTGGACAATGATGCCCTTGGCCAAAAAGGGCGTATGCGTTTTTTCCTGAATATATTCAGGAAAAAACGCATACGCCCTTTTTGGCCAACCAAGCAACCTGGAAAGGCCAATCAGCGCTCCAAAGAAGTCTCGCTTCCCAGCGGGCAAAAGGGCCATGCGGAAAAAAGTGTCCAAACCAGAAATGCAGGACCGGCCATGGAGAAATGGGAGCCTTGCTACGCTGATGGGTGGGATGTAAATTGCCAACAGCCACTCTGGAGAAGTGTACGGTGTGTTCTGAAACATCTAAAAAACACAGCTTGGAGAGCATAGGGCACTTCCACTCATGGGCGTATAAATTGGGAAAACTAAAAATCAGCAAGACACAGGCACCCCAAAGTTTAGGGCTGCTCTGTTGACAAGAACCCCCACTTCATTACACCTTAAATATCCTAGGAAAGAGAAAAATGGATAAAGAAGTTGTGGTCCTCATGTACAATGGAATATCACTCAGCCATGAAATCCACGTCATAAGGCTAGTAGCAGCACGATGAGTGGATTTAGGTACGACGATTCTAAGTGAAATAAGTCACACAGAAAGGACACTTATCATAAGATATCACTTAGAGAGGGAATGTAAAAACCGCTACACTTGAACTGAATTGCAAAACAGAACAGAGTCACACGTTTAGGAAACACACTATGGCTGCTGAACGGGAAAGGTGAGGTGGGGTGATGCATAAAACAAGGGTTTCAAATTAGCTCCGATACCGTTCCATAAACCCAATATGTAAGAGACAAGACCTATTCCTTTTTCAGTGAACTGGACTCAACACCCCCTATTCACCGCACAAGAATATATCTGACTAGTAAGAATCTTCAAACCTATGTATTGATATCTCTCCGTAAGTGAGTCAAGGGGGTGTAAAGCGGCATAAACACAGCCGTGAAAAGCAGCTAAACCCCATTATAAAAATAAATTACTTTTCAAAACCCGTGAAACAAAGACAGTGAAAGAGAGAGAAATTCTTACAAAATTCGTTCAGGGGCTGTGATGCAACCTGGATTGACCATATCTAGACCCACAGCTGATTGAGACATAAGGGTGGACACTCTTGGGGCTGAGAGGTTCGGTGAGGTTGGGTGAGCCAACGCAGACCCTTTCAAGTAATACTGCATGGTACCCATCCCATGGGTCCCAAATCTCCAGGTTCAAGGGCATCTTCCTACGTCGAAAACAGGCATGAGAAACCCAGAAGATGGTACACCGTGTGATCGGGAAAGGTTTCTAAAACGCACCTCATTTCTCATCTCCTTTGCTCGGGTTCGCCATTCCAGCCGATTTACTAGCCATCTCCCTCCTTGGAGAATCAGCACCTTTAACCTCCTGTTCCGTACAGGTTGCAATTTGTCCTGAGGATGAACGGGAAGAGGGGGAACCAATGAGAGACTAGCTCTAGGTGTTGGGACAGGCACAGGTCACTCTATTTTCCCATCAGGAAGAAGAATTAAGCACAAGCTCAGCCTGCCCCCCAGAACCAGAAGAGGGCCTGAAGCAATCCTGCGCTTTGGCGGCCAGCTCCCAAAAAAGCGAGTTGAAAAATGGAGCTCAGGGGCACTGCAATTCACAAACCTGCACAGTTCTAAATGATACCTCTCGTCCACAAATATACTAAGGGAAGGCAACGAAGAGGCTTTGAAAGCAAGGCAGAATTGCAGGAAACAGATTTCAGGAGGTAGATTCGAATTGCCTTGAAAGCACATGAAAAGCGGCAAAACGTGGACAATGATGCCCTTGGCCAAAAAGGGCGTATGCGTTTTTTCCTGAATATATTCAGGAAAAAACGCATACGCCCTTTTTGGCCAACCAAGCAACCTGGAAAGGCCAATCAGCGCTCCAAAGAAGTCTCGCTTCCCAGCGGGCAAAAGGGCCATGCGGAAAAAAGTGTCCAAACCAGAAATGCAGGACCGGCCATGGAGAAATGGGAGCCTTGCTACGCTGATGGGTGGGATGTAAATTGCCAACAGCCACTCTGGAGAAGTGTACGGTGTGTTCTGAAACATCTAAAAAACACAGCTTGGAGAGCATAGGGCACTTCCACTCATGGGCGTATAAATTGGGAAAACTAAAAATCAGCAAGACACAGGCACCCCAAAGTTTAGGGCTGCTCTGTTGACAAGAACCCCCACTTCATTACACCTTAAATATCCTAGGAAAGAGAAAAATGGATAAAGAAGTTGTGGTCCTCATGTACAATGGAATATCACTCAGCCATGAAATCCACGTCATAAGGCTAGTAGCAGCACGATGAGTGGATTTAGGTACGACGATTCTAAGTGAAATAAGTCACACAGAAAAGACACTTATCATAAGATATCACTTAGAGAGGGAATGTAAAAACCGCTACACTTGAACTGAATTGCAAAACAGAACAGAGTCACACGTTTAGGAAACACACTATGGCTGCTGAACGGGAAAGGTGAGGTGGGGTGATGCATAAAACAAGGGTTTCAAATTAGCTCCGATACCGTTCCATAAACCCAATATGTAAGAGACAAGACCTATTCCTTTTTCAGTGAACTGGACTCAACACCCCCTATTCACCGCACAAGAATATATCTGACTAGTAAGAATCTTCAAACCTATGTATTGATATCTCTCCGTAAGTGAGTCAAGGGGGTGTAAAGCGGCATAAACACAGCCGTGAAAAGCAGCTAAACCCCATTATAAAAATAAATTACTTTTCAAAACCCGTGAAACAAAGACAGTGAAAGAGAGAGAAATTCTTACAAAATTCGTTCAGGGGCTGTGATGCAACCTGGATTGACCATATCTAGACCCACAGCTGATTGAGACATAAGGGTGGACACTCTTGGGGCTGAGAGGTTCGGTGAGGTTGGGTGAGCCAACGCAGACCCTTTCAAGTAATACTGCATGGTACCCATCCCATGGGTCCCAAATCTCCAGGTTCAAGGGCATCTTCCTACGTCGAAAACAGGCATGAGAAACCCAGAAGATGGTACAACGTGTGATCGGGAAAGGTTTCTAAAACGCACCTCATTTCTCATCTCCTTTGCTCGGGTTCGCCATTCCAGCCGATTTACTAGCCATCTCCCTCCTTGGAGAATCAGCACCTTTAACCTCCTGTTCCGTACAGGTTGCAATTTGTCCTGAGGATGAACGGGAAGAGGGGGAACCAATGAGAGACTAGCTCTAGGTGTTGGGACAGGCACAGGTCACTCTATTTTCCCATCAGGAAGAAGAATTAAGCACAAGCTCAGCCTGCCCCCCAGAACCAGAAGAGGGCCTGAAGCAATCCTGCGCTTTTGCGGCCAGCTCCCAAAAAAGCGAGTTGAAAAATGGAGCTCAGGGGCACTGCAATTCACAAACCTGCACAGTTCTAAATGATACCTCTCGTCCACAAATATACTAAGGGAAGGCAACGAAGAGGCTTTGAAAGCAAGGCAGAATTGCAGGAAACAGATTTCAGGAGGTAGATTCGAATTGCCTTGAAAGCACATGAAAAGCGGCAAAACGTGGACAATGATGCCCTTGGCCAAAAAGGGCGTATGCGTTTTTTCCTGAATATATTCAGGAAAAAACGCGTACGCCCTTTTTGGCCAACCAAGCAACCTGGAAAGGCCAATCAGCGCTCCAAAGAAGTCTCGCTTCCCAGCGGGCAAAAGGGCCATGCGGAAAAAAGTGTCCAAACCAGAAATGCAGGACCGGCCATGGAGAAATGGGAGCCTTGCTACGCTGATGGGTGGGATGTAAATTGCCAACAGCCACTCTGGAGAAGTGTACGGTGTGTTCTGAAACATCTAAAAAACACAGCTTGGAGAGCATAGGGCACTTCCACTCATGGGCGTATAAATTGGGAAAAATAAAAATCAGCAAGACACAGGCACCCCAAAGTTTAGGGCTGCTCTGTTGACAAGAACCCCCACTTCATTACACCTTAAATATCCTAGGAAAGAGAAAAATGGATAAAGAAGTTGTGGTCCTCATGTACAATGGAATATCACTCAGCCATGAAATCCACGTCATAAGGCTAGTAGCAGCACGATGAGTGGATTTAGGTACGACGATTCTAAGTGAAATAAGTCACACAGAAAAGACACTTATCATAAGATATCACTTAGAGAGGGAATGTAAAAACCGCTACACTTGAACTGAATTGCAAAACAGAACAGAGTCACACGTTTAGGAAACACACTATGGCTGCTGAACGGGAAAGGTGAGGTGGGGTGATGCATAAAACAAGGGTTTCAAATTAGCTCCGATACCGTTCCATAAACCCAATATGTAAGAGACAAGACCTATTCCTTTTTCAGTGAACTGGACTCAACACCCCTTATTCACCGCACAAGAATATATCTGACTAGGAAGAATCTTCAAACCTATGTATTGATATCTCTCCGTAAGTGAGTCAAGGGGGTGTAAAGCGGCATAAACACAGCCGTGAAAAGCAGCTAAACCCCATTATAAAAATAAATTACTTTTCAAAACCCGTGAAACAAAGACAGTGAAAGAGAGAGAAATTCTTACAAAATTCGTTCAGGGGCTGTGATGCAACCTGGATTGACCATATCTAGACCCACAGCTGATTGAGACATAAGCGTGGACACTCTTGGGGCTGAGAGGTTCGGTGAGGTTGGGTGAGCCAACGCAGACCCTTTCAAGTAATACTGCATGGTACCCATCCCATGGGTCCCAAATCTCCAGGTTCAAGGGCATCTTCCTACGTCGAAAACAGGCATGAGAAACCCAGAAGATGGTACACCGTGTGATCGGGAAAGGTTTCTAAAACGCACCTCATTTCTCATCTCCTTTGCTCGGGTTCGCCATTCCAGCCGATTTACTAGCCATCTCCCTCCTTGGAGAATCAGCACCTTTAACCTCCTGTTCCGTACAGGTTGCAATTTGTCCTGAGGATGAACGGGAAGAGGGGGAACCAATGAGAGACTAGCTCTAGGTGTTGGGACAGGCACAGGTCACTCTATTTTCCCATCAGGAAGAAGAATTAAGCACAAGCTCAGCCTGCCCCCCAGAACCAGAAGAGGGCCTGAAGCAATCCTGTGCTTTTGCGGCCAGCTCCCAAAAAAGCGAGTTGAAAAATGGAGCTCAGGGGCACTGCAATTCACAAACCTGCACAGTTTTAAATGATACCTCTCGTCCACAAATATATTAAGGGAAGGCAACGAAGAGGCTTTGAAAACAAGGCAGAATTGCAGGAAACAGATTTCAGGAGGTAGATTCGAATCGCCTTGAAAGCACATGAAAAGCGGCAAAACGTGGACAATGATGCCCTTGGCCAAAAAGGGCGTATGCGTTTTTTCCTGAATATATTCAGGAAAAAACGCATACGCCCTTTTTGGCCAACCAAGCAACCTGGAAAGGCCAATCAGCGCTCCAAAGAAGTCTCGCTTCCCAGCGGGCAAAAGGGCCATGCGGAAAAAAGTGTCCAAACCAGAAATGCAGGACCGGCCATGGAGAAATGGGAGCCTTGCTACGCTGATGGGTGGGATGTAAATTGCCAACAGCCACTCTGGAGAAGTGTACGGTGTGTTCTGAAACATCTAAAAAACACAGCTTGGAGAGCATAGGGCACTTCCACTCATGGGCGTATAAATTGGGAAAACTAAAAATCAGCAAGACACAGGCACCCCAAAGTTTAGGGCTGCTCTGTTGACAAGAACCCCCACTTCATTACACCTTAAATATCCTAGGAAAGAGAAAAATGGATAAAGAAGTTGTGGTCCTCATGTACAATGGAATATCACTCAGCCATGAAATCCACGTCATAAGGCTAGTAGCAGCACGATGAGTGGATTTAGGTACGACGATTCTAAGTGAAATAAGTCACACAGAAAAGACACTTATCATAAGATATCACTTAGAGAGGGAATGTAAAAACCGCTACACTTGAACTGAATTGCAAAACAGAACAGAGTCACACGTTTAGGAAACACACTATGGCTGCTGAACGGGAAAGGTGAGGTGGGGTGATGCATAAAACAAGGGTTTCAAATTAGCTCCGATACCGTTCCATAAACCCAATATGTAAGAGACAAGACCTATTCCTTTTTCAGTGAACTGGACTCAACACCCCCTATTCACCGCACAAGAATATATCTGACTAGTAAGAATCTTCAAACCTATGTATTGATATCTCTCCGTAAGTGAGTCAAGGGGGTGTAAAGCGGCATAAACACAGCCGTGAAAAGCAGCTAAACCCCATTATAAAAATAAATTACTTTTCAAAACCCGTGAAACAAAGACAGTGAAAGAGAGAGAAATTCTTACAAAATTCGTTCACGGGCTGTGATGCAACCTGGATTGACCATATCTAGACCCACAGCTGATTGAGACATAAGGGTGGACACTCTTGGGGCTGAGAGGTTCGGTGAGGTTGGGTGAGCCAACGCAGACCCTTTCAAGTAATACTGCATGGTACCCATCCCATGGGTCCCAAATCTCCAGGTTCAAGGGCATCTTCCTACGTCGAAAACAGGCATGAGAAACCCAGAAGATGGTACACCGTGTGATCGGGAAAGGTTTCTAAAACGCACCTCATTTCTCATCTCCTTTGCTCGGGTTCGCCATTCCAGCCGATTTACTAGCCATCTCCCTCCTTGGAGAATCAGCACCTTTAACCTCCTGTTCCGTACAGGTTGCAATTTGTCCTGAGGATGAACGGGAAGAGGGGGAACCAATGAGAGACTAGCTCTAGGTGTTGGGACCGGCACAGGTCACTCTATTTTCCCATCAGGAAGAAGAATTAAGCACAAGCTCAGCCTGCCCCCCAGAACCAGAAGAGGGCCTGAAGCAATCCTGCGCTTTGGCGGCCATCTCCCAAAAAAGCGAGTTGAAAAATGGAGCTCAGGGGCACTGCAATTCACAAACCTGCAGAGTTTTAAATGATACCTCTCGTCCACAAATATACTAAGGGAAGGCAACGAAGAGGCTTTGAAAGCAAGGCAGAATTGCAGGAAACAGATTTCAGGAGGTAGATTCGAATCGCCTTGAAAGCACATGAAAAGCGGCAAAACGTGGACAATGATGCCCTTGGCCAAAAAGGGCGTATGCGTTTTTTCCTGAATATATTCAGGAAAAAACGCATACGCCCTTTTTGGCCAACCAAGCAACCTGGAAAGGCCAATCAGCGCTCCAAAGAAGTCTCGCTTCCCAGCGGGCAAAAGGGCCATGCGGAAAAAAGTGTCCAAACCAGAAATGCAGGACCGGCCATGGAGAAATGGGAGCCTTGCTACGCTGATGGGTGGGATGTAAATTGCCAACAGCCACTCTGGAGAAGTGTACGGTGTGTTCTGAAACATCTAAAAAACACAGCTTGGAGAGCATAGGGCACTTCCACTCATGGGCGTATAAATTGGGAAAACTAAAAATCAGCAAGACACAGGCACCCCAAAGTTTAGGGCTGCTCTGTTGACAAGAACCCCCACTTCATTACACCTTAAATATCCTAGGAAAGAGAAAAATGGATAAAGAAGTTGTGGTCCTCATGTACAATGGAATATCACTCAGCCATGAAATCCACGTCATAAGGCTAGTAGCAGCACGATGAGTGGATTTAGGTACGACGATTCTAAGTGAAATAAGTCACACAGAAAGGACACTTATCATAAGATATCACTTAGAGAGGGAATGTAAAAACCGCTACACTTGAACTGAATTGCAAAACAGAACAGAGTCACACGTTTAGGAAACACACTATGGCTGCTGAACGGGAAAGGTGAGGTGGGGTGATGCATAAAACAAGGGTTTCAAATTAGCTCCGATACCGTTCCATAAACCCAATATGTAAGAGACAAGACCTATTCCTTTTTCAGTGAACTGGACTCAACACCCCCTATTCACCGCACAAGAATATATCTGACTAGTAAGAATCTTCAAACCTATGTATTGATATCTCTCCGTAAGTGAGTCAAGGGGGTGTAAAGCGGCATAAACACAGCCGTGAAAAGCAGCTAAACCCCATTATAAAAATAAATTACTTTTCAAAACCCGTGAAACAAAGACAGTGAAAGAGAGAGAAATTCTTACAAAATTCGTTCAGGGGCTGTGATGCAACCTGGATTGACCATATCTAGACCCACAGCTGATTGAGACATAAGGGTGGACACTCTTGGGGCTGAGAGGTTCGGTGAGGTTGGGTGAGCCAACGCAGACCCTTTCAAGTAATACTGCATGGTACCCATCCCATGGGTCCCAAATCTCCAGGTTCAAGGGCATCTTCCTACGTCGAAAACAGGCATGAGAAACCCAGAAGATGGTACACCGTGTGATCGGGAAAGGTTTCTAAAACGCACCTCATTTCTCATCTCCTTTGCTCGGGTTCGCCATTCCAGCCGATTTACTAGCCATCTCCCTCCTTGGAGAATCAGCACCTTTAACCTCCTGTTCCGTACAGGTTGCAATTTGTCCTGAGGATGAACGGGAAGAGGGGGAACCAATGAGAGACTAGCTCTAGGTGTTGGGACAGGCACAGGTCACTCTATTTTCCCATCAGGAAGAAGAATTAAGCACAAGCTCAGCCTGCCCCCCAGAACCAGAAGAGGGCCTGAAGCAATCCTGCGCTTTTGCGGCCAGCTCCCAAAAAAGCGAGTTGAAAAATGGAGCTCAGGGGCACTGCAATTCACAAACCTGCACAGTTCTAAATGATACCTCTCGTCCACAAATATACTAAGGGAAGGCAACGAAGAGGCTTTGAAAGCAAGGCAGAATTGCAGGAAACAGATTTCAGGAGGTAGATTCGAATTGCCTTGAAAGCACATGAAAAGCGGCAAAACGTGGACAATGATGCCCTTGGCCAAAAAGGGCGTATGCGTTTTTTCCTGAATATATTCAGGAAAAAACGCGTACGCCCTTTTTGGCCAACCAAGCAACCTGGAAAGGCCAATCAGCGCTCCAAAGAAGTCTCGCTTCCCAGCGGGCAAAAGGGCCATGCGGAAAAAAGTGTCCAAACCAGAAATGCAGGACCGGCCATGGAGAAATGGGAGCCTTGCTACGCTGATGGGTGGGATGTAAATTGCCAACAGCCACTCTGGAGAAGTGTACGGTGTGTTCTGAAACATCTAAAAAACACAGTTTGGAGAGCATAGGGCACTTCCACTCATGGGCGTATAAATTGGGAAAAATAAAAATCAGCAAGACACAGGCACCCCAAAGTTTAGGGCTGCTCTGTTGACAAGAACCCCCACTTCATTACACCTTAAATATCCTAGGAAAGAGAAAAATGGATAAAGAAGTTGTGGTCCTCATGTACAATGGAATATCACTCAGCCATGAAATCCACGTCATAAGGCTAGTAGCAGCACGATGAGTGGATTTAGGTACGACGATTCTAAGTGAAATAAGTCACACAGAAAAGACACTTATCATAAGATATCACTTAGAGAGGGAATGTAAAAACCGCTACACTTGAACTGAATTGCAAAACAGAACAGAGTCACACGTTTAGGAAACACACTATGGCTGCTGAACGGGAAAGGTGAGGTGGGGTGATGCATAAAACAAGGGTTTCAAATTAGCTCCGATACCGTTCCATAAACCCAATATGTAAGAGACAAGACCTATTCCTTTTTCAGTGAACTGGACTCAACACCCCTTATTCACCGCACAAGAATATATCTGACTAGGAAGAATCTTCAAACCTATGTATTGATATCTCTCCGTAAGTGAGTCAAGGGGGTGTAAAGCGGCATAAACACAGCCGTGAAAAGCAGCTAAACCCCATTATAAAAATAAATTACTTTTCAAAACCCGTGAAACAAAGACAGTGAAAGAGAGAGAAATTCTTACAAAATTCGTTCAGGGGCTGTGATGCAACCTGGATTGACCATATCTAGACCCACAGCTGATTGAGACATAAGCGTGGACACTCTTGGGGCTGAGAGGTTCGGTGAGGTTGGGTGAGCCAACGCAGACCCTTTCAAGTAATACTGCATGGTACCCATCCCATGGGTCCCAAATCTCCAGGTTCAAGGGCATCTTCCTACGTCGAAAACAGGCATGAGAAACCCAGAAGATGGTACACCGTGTGATCGGGAAAGGTTTCTAAAACGCACCTCATTTCTCATCTCCTTTGCTCGGGTTCGCCATTCCAGCCGATTTACTAGCCATCTCCCTCCTTGGAGAATCAGCACCTTTAACCTCCTGTTCCGTACAGGTTGCAATTTGTCCTGAGGATGAACGGGAAGAGGGGGAACCAATGAGAGACTAGCTCTAGGTGTTGGGACAGGCACAGGTCACTCTATTTTCCCATCAGGAAGAAGAATTAAGCACAAGCTCAGCCTGCCCCCCAGAACCAGAAGAGGGCCTGAAGCAATCCTGTGCTTTTGCGGCCAGCTCCCAAAAAAGCGAGTTGAAAAATGGAGCTCAGGGGCACTGCAATTCACAAACCTGCACAGTTTTAAATGATACCTCTCGTCCACAAATATATTAAGGGAAGGCAACGAAGAGGCTTTGAAAGCAAGGCAGAATTGCAGGAAACAGATTTCAGGAGGTAGATTCGAATCGCCTTGAAAGCACATGAAAAGCGGCAAAACGTGGACAATGATGCCCTTGGCCAAAAAGGGCGTATGCGTTTTTTCCTGAATATATTCAGGAAAAAACGCATACGCCCTTTTTGGCCAACCAAGCAACCTGGAAAGGCCAATCAGCGCTCCAAAGAAGTCTCGCTTCCCAGCGGGCAAAAGGGCCATGCGGAAAAAAGTGTCCAAACCAGAAATGCAGGACCGGCCATGGAGAAATGGGAGCCTTGCTACGCTGATGGGTGGGATGTAAATTGCCAACAGCCACTCTGGAGAAGTGTACGGTGTGTTCTGAAACATCTAAAAAACACAGCTTGGAGAGCATAGGGCACTTCCACTCATGGGCGTATAAATTGGGAAAACTAAAAATCAGCAAGACACAGGCACCCCAAAGTTTAGGGCTGCTCTGTTGACAAGAACCCCCACTTCATTACACCTTAAATATCCTAGGAAAGAGAAAAATGGATAAAGAAGTTGTGGTCCTCATGTACAATGGAATATCACTCAGCCATGAAATCCACGTCATAAGGCTAGTAGCAGCACGATGAGTGGATTTAGGTACGACGATTCTAAGTGAAATAAGTCACACAGAAAAGACACTTATCATAAGATATCACTTAGAGAGGGAATGTAAAAACCGCTACACTTGAACTGAATTGCAAAACAGAACAGAGTCACACGTTTAGGAAACACACTATGGCTGCTGAACGGGAAAGGTGAGGTGGGGTGATGCATAAAACAAGGGTTTCAAATTAGCTCCGATACCGTTCCATAAACCCAATATGTAAGAGACAAGACCTATTCCTTTTTCAGTGAACTGGACTCAACACCCCCTATTCACCGCACAAGAATATATCTGACTAGTAAGAATCTTCAAACCTATGTATTGATATCTCTCCGTAAGTGAGTCAAGGGGGTGTAAAGCGGCATAAACACAGCCGTGAAAAGCAGCTAAACCCCATTATAAAAATAAATTACTTTTCAAAACCCGTGAAACAAAGACAGTGAAAGAGAGAGAAATTCTTACAAAATTCGTTCACGGGCTGTGATGCAACCTGGATTGACCATATCTAGACCCACAGCTGATTGAGACATAAGGGTGGACACTCTTGGGGCTGAGAGGTTCGGTGAGGTTGGGTGAGCCAACGCAGACCCTTTCAAGTAATACTGCATGGTACCCATCCCATGGGTCCCAAATCTCCAGGTTCAAGGGCATCTTCCTACGTCGAAAACAGGCATGAGAAACCCAGAAGATGGTACACCGTGTGATCGGGAAAGGTTTCTAAAACGCACCTCATTTCTCATCTCCTTTGCTCGGGTTCGCCATTCCAGCCGATTTACTAGCCATCTCCCTCCTTGGAGAATCAGCACCTTTAACCTCCTGTTCCGTACAGGTTGCAATTTGTCCTGAGGATGAACGGGAAGAGGGGGAACCAATGAGAGACTAGCTCTAGGTGTTGGGACCGGCACAGGTCACTCTATTTTCCCATCAGGAAGAAGAATTAAGCACAAGCTCAGCCTGCCCCCCAGAACCAGAAGAGGGCCTGAAGCAATCCTGCGCTTTGGCGGCCATCTCCCAAAAAAGCAAGTTGAAAAATGGAGCTCAGGGGCACTGCAATTCACAAACCTGCAGAGTTTTAAATGATACCTCTCGTCCACAAATATATTAAGGGAAGGCAACGAAGAGGCTTTGAAAGCAAGGCAGAATTGCAGGAAACAGATTTCAGGAGGTAGATTCGAATCGCCTTGAAAGCACATGAAAAGCGGCAAAACGTGGACAATGATGCCCTTGGCCAAAAAGGGCGTATGCGTTTTTTCCTGAATATATTCAGGAAAAAACGCATACGCCCTTTTTGGCCAACCAAGCAACCTGGAAAGGCCAATCAGCGCTCCAAAGAAGTCTCGCTTCCCAGCGGGCAAAAGGGCCATGCGGAAAAAAGTGTCCAAACCAGAAATGCAGGACAGGCCATGGAGAAATGGGAGCCTTGCTACGCTGATGGGTGGGATGTAAATTGCCAACAGCCACTCTGGAGAAGTGTACGGTGTGTTCTGAAACATCTAAAAAACACAGCTTGGAGAGCATAGGGCACTTCCACTCATGGGCGTATAAATTGGGAAAACTAAAAATCAGCAAGACACAGGCACCCCAAAGTTTAGGGCTGCTCTGTTGACAAGAACCCCCACTTCATTACACCTTAAATATCCTAGGAAAGAGAAAAATGGATAAAGAAGTTGTGGTCCTCATGTACAATGGAATATCACTCAGCCATGAAATCCACGTCATAAGGCTAGTAGCAGCACGATGAGTGGATTTAGGTACGACGATTCTAAGTGAAATAAGTCACACAGAAAAGACACTTATCATAAGATATCACTTAGAGAGGGAATGTAAAAACCGCTACACTTGAACTGAATTGCAAAACAGAACAGAGTCACACGTTTAGGAAACACACTATGGCTGCTGAACGGGAAAGGTGAGGTGGGGTGATGCATAAAACAAGGGTTTCAAATTAGCTCCGATACCGTTCCATAAACCCAATATGTAAGAGACAAGACCTATTCCTTTTTCAGTGAACTGGACTCAACACCCCCTATTCACCGCACAAGAATATATCTGACTAGTAAGAATCTTCAAACCTATGTATTGATATCTCTCCGTAAGTGAGTCAAGGGGGTGTAAAGCGGCATAAACACAGCCGTGAAAATCAGCTAAACCCCAATATAAAAATAAATTACTTTTCAAAACCCGTGAAACAAAGACAGTGAAAGAGAGAGAAATTCTTACAAAATTCGTTCAGGGGCTGTGATGCAACCTGGATTGACCATATCTAGACCCACAGCTGATTGAGACATAAGGGTGGACACTCTTGGGGCTGAGAGGTTCGGTGAGGTTGGGTGAGCCAACGCAGACCCTTTCAAGTAATACTGCATGGTACCCATCCCATGGGTCCCAAATCTCCAGGTTCAAGGGCATCTTCCTATGTCGAAAACAGGCATGAGAAACCCAGAAGATGGTACACCGTGTGATCGGGAAAGGTTTCTAAAACGCACCTCATTTCTCATCTCCTTTGCTCGGGTTCGCCATTCCAGCCGATTTACTAGCCATCTCCCTCCTTGGAGAATCAGCACCTTTAACCTCCTGTTCCGTACAGGTTGCAATTTGTCCTGAGGATGAACGGGAAGAGGGGGAACCAATGAGAGACTAGCTCTAGGTGTTGGGACAGGCACAGGTCACTCTATTTTCCCATCAGGAAGAAGAATTAAGCACAAGCTCAGCCTGCCCCCCAGAACCAGAAGAGGGCCTGAAGCAATCCTGCGCTTTGGCGGCCAGCTCCCAAAAAAGCGAGTTGAAAAATGGAGCTCAGGGGCACTGCAATTCACAAAACTGCAGAGTTTTAAATGATACCTCTCGTCCACAAATATATTAAGGGAAGGCAACGAAGAGGCTTTGAAAGCAAGGCAGAATTGCAGGAAACAGATTTCAGGACGTAGATTCGAATCGCCTTGAAAGCACATGAAAAGCGGCAAAACGTGGACAATGATGCCCTTGGCCAAAAAGGGCGTATGCGTTTTTTCCTGAATATATTCAGGAAAAAACGCATACGCCCTTTTTGGCCAACCAAGCAACCTGGAAAGGCCAATCAGCGCTCCAAAGAAGTCTCGCTTCCCAGCGGGCAAAAGGGCCATGCGGAAAAAAGTGTCCAAACCAGAAATGCAGGACCGGCCATGGAGAAATGGGAGCCTTGCTACGGTGATGGGTGGGATGTAAATTGCCAACAGCCACTCTGGAGAAGTGTATGGTGTGTTCTGAAACATCTAAAAAACACAGCTTGGAGAGCATAGGGCACTTCCACTCATGGGCGTATAAATTGGGAAAACTAAAAATCAGCAAGACACAGGCACCCCAAAGTTTAGGGCTGCTCTGTTGACAAGAACCCCCACTTCATTACACCTTAAATATCCTAGGAAAGAGAAAAATGGATAAAGAAGTTGTGGTCCTCATGTACAATGGAATATCACTCAGCCATGAAATCCACGTCATAAGGCTAGTAGCAGCACGATGAGTGGATTTAGGTACGACGATTCTAAGTGAAATAAGTCACACAGAAAAGACACTTATCATAAGATATCACTTAGAGAGGGAATGTAAAAACCGCTACACTTGAACTGAATTGCAAAACAGAACAGAGTCACACGTTTAGGAAACACACTATGGCTGCTGAACGGGAAAGGTGAGGTGGGGTGATGCATAAAACAAGGGTTTCAAATTAGCTCCGATACCGTTCCATAAACCCAATATGTAAGAGACAAGACCTATTCCTTTTTCAGTGAACTGGACTCAACACCCCCTATTCACCGCACAAGAATATATCTGACTAGTAAGAATCTTCAAACCTATGTATTGATATCTCTCCGTAAGTGAGTCAAGGGGGTGTAAAGCGGCATAAACACAGCCGTGAAAAGCAGCTAAACCCCATTATAAAAATAAATTACTTTTCAAAACCCGTGAAACAAAGACAGTGAAAGAGAGAGAAATTCTTACAAAATTCGTTCAGGGGCTGTGATGCAACCTGGATTGACCATATCTAGACCCACAGCTGATTGAGACATAAGGGTGGACACTCTTGGGGCTGAGAGGTTCGGTGAGGTTGGGTGAGCCAACGCAGACCCTTTCAAGTAATACTGCATGGTACCCATCCCATGGGTCCCAAATCTCCAGGTTCAAGGGCATCTTCCTACGTCGAAAACAGGCATGAGAAACCCAGAAGATGGTAGACCGTGTGATCGGGAAAGGTTTTCTAAAACGCACCTCATTTCTCATCTCCTTTACTCGGGTTCTCCATTCCAGCCGATTTACTAGCCATCTCTCTCCTTGGAGAATCAGCACCTTTAACCTCCTGTTCCGTACAGGTTGCAATTTGTCCTGAGGATGAACGGGAAGAGGGGGAACCAATGAGAGACTAGCTCTAGGTGTTGGGACAGGCACAGGTCACTCTATTTTCCCATCAGGAAGAAGAATTAAGCACAAGCTCAGCCTGCCCCCCAGAACCAGAAGAGGGCCTGAAGCAATCCTGCGCTTTTGCGGCCAGCTCCCAAAAAAGCGAGTTGAAAAATGGAGCTCAGGGGCACTGCAATTCACAAACCTGCACAGTTTTAAATGATACCTCTCGTCCACAAATATACTAAGGGAAGGCAACGAAGAGGCTTTGAAAGCAAGGCAGAATTGCAGGAAACAGATTTCAGGAGGTAGATTCGAATCGCCTTGAAAGCACATGAAAAGCGGCAAAACGTGCACAATGATGCCCTTGGCCAAAAAGGGCGTATGCGTTTTTTCCTGAATATATTCAGGAAAAAACGCATACGCCCTTTTTGGCCAACCAAGCAACCTGGAAAGGCCAATCAGCGCTCCAAAGAAGTCTCGCTTCCCAGCGGGCAAAAGGGCCATGCGGAAAAAAGTGTCCAAACCAGAAATGCAGGACCGGCCATGGAGAAATGGGAGCCTTGCTACGCTGATGGGTGGGATGTAAATTGCCAACAGCCACTCTGGAGAAGTGTACGGTGTGTTCTGAAACATCTAAAAAACACAGCTTGGAGAGCATAGGGCACTTCCACTCATGGGCGTATAAATTGGGAAAACTAAAAATCAGCAAGACACAGGCACCCCAAAGTTTAGGGCTGCTCTGTTGACAAGAACCCCCACTTCATTACACCTTAAATATCCTAGGAAAGAGAAAAATGGATAAAGAAGTTGTGGTCCTCATGTACAATGGAATATCACTCAGCCATGAAATCCACGTCATAAGGCTAGTAGCAGCACGATGAGTGGATTTAGGTACGACGATTCTAAGTGAAATAAGTCACACAGAAAAGACAGTTATCATAAGATATCACTTAGAGAGGGAATGTAAAAACCGCTACACTTGAACTGAATTGCAAAACAGAACAGAGTCACACGTTTAGGAAACACACTATGGCTGCTGAACGGGAAAGGTGAGGTGGGGTGATGCATAAAACAAGGGTTTCAAATTAGCTCCGATACCGTTCCATAAACCCAATATGTAAGAGACAAGACCTATTCCTTTTTCAGTGAACTGGACTCAACACCCCCTATTCACCGCACAAGAATATATCTGACTAGTAAGAATCTTCCAACCTATGTATTGATATCTCTCTGTAAGTGAGTCAAGGGGGTGTAAAGCGGCATAAACACAGCCGTGAAAAGCAGCTAAACCCCATTATAAAAATAAATTACTTTTCAAAACCCGTGAAACAAAGACAGTGAAAGAGAGAGAAATTCTTCCAAAATTCGTTCAGGGGCTGTGATGCAACCTGGATTGACCATATCTAGACCCACAGCTGATTGAGACATAAGGGTGGACACTCTTGGGGCTGAGAGGTTCGGTGAGGTTGGGTGAGCCAACGCAGACCCTTTCAAGTAATACTGCATGGTACCCATCCCATGGGTCCCAAATCTCCAGGTTCAAGGGCATCTTCCTACGTCGAAAACAGGCATGAGAAACCCAGAATATGGTACACCGTGTGATCGGGAAAGGTTTCTAAAACGCACCTCATTTCTCATCTCCTTTGCTCGGGTTCGCCATTCCAGCCGATTTACTAGCCATCTCCCTCCTTGGAGAATCAGCACCTTTAACCTCCTGTTCCGTACAGGTTGCAATTTGTCCTGAGGATGAACGGGAAGAGGGGGAACCAATGAGAGACTAGCTCTAGGTGTTGGGACCGGCACAGGTCACTCTATTTTCCCATCAGGAAGAAGAATTAAGCACAAGCTCAGCCTGCCCCCCAGAACCAGAAGAGGGCCTGAAGCAATCCTGCGCTTTGGCGGCCATCTCCCAAAAAAGCAAGTTGAAAAATGGAGCTCAGGGGCACTGCAATTCACAAACCTGCAGAGTTTTAAATGATACCTCTCGTCCACAAATATATTAAGGGAAGGCAACGAAGAGGCTTTGAAAGCAAGGCAGAATTGCAGGAAACAGATTTCAGGAGGTAGATTCGAATCGCCTTGAAAGCACATGAAAAGCGGCAAAACGTGGACAATGATGCCCTTGGCCAAAAAGGGCGTATGCATTTTTTCCTGAATATATTCAGGAAAAAACGCATACGCCCTTTTTGGCCAACCAAGCAACCTGGAAAGGCCAATCAGCGCTCCAAAGAAGTCTCGCTTCCCAGCGGGCAAAAGGGCCATGCGGAAAAATGTGTCCAAACCAGAAATGCAGGACCGGCCATGGAGAAATGGGAGCCTTGCTACGCTGATGGGTGGGATGTAAATTGCCAACAGCCACTCTGGAGAAGGGTACGGTGTGTTCTGAAACATCTAAAAAACACAGCTTGGAGAGCATAGGGCACTTCCACTCATGGGCGTATAAATTGGGAAAACTAAAAATCAGCAAGACACAGGCACCCCAAAGTTTAGGGCTGCTCTGTTGACAAGAACCCCCAATTCATTACACCTTAAATATCCTAGGAAAGAGAAAAATGGATAAAGAAGTTGTGGTCCTCATGTACAATGGAATATCACTCAGCCATGAAATCAACGTCATAAGGCTAGTAGCAGCACGATGAGTGGATTTAGGTACGAAGATTTTAAGTGAAATAAGTCACACAGAAAAAGACACTTATCATAAGATATCACTTAGAGAGGGAATGTAAAAACCGCTACACTTGAACTGAATTGCAAAACAGAACAGAGTCACACGTTTAGGAAACACACTATGGCTGCTGAACGGGAAAGGTGAGGTGGGGTGATGCATAAAACAAGGGTTTCAAATTAGCTCCGATACCGTTCCATAAACCCAATATGTAAGAGACAAGACCTATTCCTTTTTCAGTGAACTGGACTCAACACCCCCTATTCACCGCACAAGAATATATCTGACTAGTAAGAATCTTCAAACCTATGTATTGATATCTCTCCGTAAGTGAGTCAAGGGGGTGTAAAGCGGCATAAACACAGCCGTGAAAAGCAGCTAAACCCCATTATAAAAATAAATTACTTTTCAAAACCCGTGAAACAAAGACAGTGAAAGAGAGAGAAATTCTTACAAAATTCGTTCAGGGGCTGTGATGCAACCTGGATTGACCATATCTAGACCCACAGCTGATTGAGACATAAGGGTGGACACTCTTGGGGCTGAGAGGTTCGGTGAGGTTGGGTGAGCCAACGCAGACCCTTTCAAGTAATACTGCATGGTACCCATCCCATGGGTCCCAAATCTCCAGGTTCAAGGGCATCTTCCTACATCGAAAACAGGCATGAGAAACCCAGAAGATGGTACACCGTGTGATCGGGAAAGGTTTTCTAAAACGCACCTCATTTCTCATCTCCTTTGCTCGGGTTCGCCATTCCAGCCGATTTACTAGCCATCTCTCTCCTTGGAGAATCAGCACCTTTAACCTCCTGTTCCGTACAGGTTGCAATTTGTCCTGAGGATGAACGGGAAGAGGGGGAACCAATGAGAGACTAACTCTAGGTGTTGGGACAGGCACAGGTCACTCTATTTTCCCATCAGGAAGAAGAATTAAGCACAAGCTCAGCCTGCCCCCCAGAACCAGAAGAGGGCCTGAAGCAATCCTGCGCTTTGGCGGCCAGCTCCCAAAAAAGCGAGTTGAAAAATGGAGCTCAGGGGCACTGCAATTCACAAAACTGCAGAGTTTTAAATGATACCTCTCGTCCACAAATATATTAAGGGAAGGCAACGAAGAGGCTTTGAAAGCAAGGCAGAATTGCAGGAAACAGATTTCAGGACGTAGATTCGAATCGCCTTGAAAGCACATGAAAAGCGGCAAAACGTGGACAATGATGCCCTTGGCCAAAAAGGGCGTATGCGTTTTTTCCTGAATATATTCAGGAAAAAACGCATACGCCCTTTTTGGCCAACCAAGCAACCTGGAAAGGCCAATCAGCGCTCCAAAGAAGTCTCGCTTCCCAGCGGGCAAAAGGGCCATGCGGAAAAAAGTGTCCAAACCAGAAATGCAGGACCGGCCATGGAGAAATGGGAGCCTTGCTACGGTGATGGGTGGGATGTAAATTGCCAACAGCCACTCTGGAGAAGTGTATGGTGTGTTCTGAAACATCTAAAAAACACAGCTTGGAGAGCATAGGGCACTTCCACTCATGGGCGTATAAATTGGGAAAACTAAAAATCAGCAAGACACAGGCACCCCAAAGTTTAGGGCTGCTCTGTTGACAAGAACCCCCACTTCATTACACCTTAAATATCCTAGGAAAGAGAAAAATGGATAAAGAAGTTGTGGTCCTCATGTACAATGGAATATCACTCAGCCATGAAATCCACGTCATAAGGCTAGTAGCAGCACGATGAGTGGATTTAGGTACGACGATTCTAAGTGAAATAAGTCACACAGAAAAGACACTTATCATAAGATATCACTTAGAGAGGGAATGTAAAAACCGCTACACTTGAACTGAATTGCAAAACAGAACAGAGTCACACGTTTAGGAAACACACTATGGCTGCTGAACGGGAAAGGTGAGGTGGGGTGATGCATAAAACAAGGGTTTCAAATTAGCTCCGATACCGTTCCATAAACCCAATATGTAAGAGACAAGACCTATTCCTTTTTCAGTGAACTGGACTCAACACCCCCTATTCACCGCACAAGAATATATCTGACTAGTAAGAATCTTCAAACCTATGTATTGATATCTCTCCGTAAGTGAGTCAAGGGGGTGTAAAGCGGCATAAACACAGCCGTGAAAAGCAGCTAAACCCCATTATAAAAATAAATTACTTTTCAAAACCCGTGAAACAAAGACAGTGAAAGAGAGAGAAATTCTTACAAAATTCGTTCAGGGGCTGTGATGCAACCTGGATTGACCATATCTAGACCCACAGCTGATTGAGACATAAGGGTGGACACTCTTGGGGCTGAGAGGTTCGGTGAGGTTGGGTGAGCCAACGCAGACCCTTTCAAGTAATACTGCATGGTACCCATCCCATGGGTCCCAAATCTCCAGGTTCAAGGGCATCTTCCTACGTCGAAAACAGGCATGAGAAACCCAGAAGATGGTACACCGTGTGATCGGGAAAGGTTTTCTAAAACGCACCTCATTTCTCATCTCCTTTACTCGGGTTCGCCATTCCAGCCGATTTACTAGCCATCTCTCTCCTTGGAGAATCAGCACCTTTAACCTCCTGTTCCGTACAGGTTGCAATTTGTCCTGAGGATGAACGGGAAGAGGGGGAACCAATGAGAGACTAGCTCTAGGTGTTGGGACAGGCACAGGTCACTCTATTTTCCCATCAGGAAGAAGAATTAAGCACAAGCTCAGCCTGCCCCCCAGAACCAGAAGAGGGCCTGAAGCAATCCTGCGCTTTTGCGGCCAGCTCCCAAAAAAGCGAGTTGAAAAATGGAGCTCAGGGGCACTGCAATTCACAAACCTGCAGAGTTTTAAATGATACCTCTCGTCCACAAATATATTAAGGGAAGGCAACGAAGAGGCTTTGAAAGCAAGGCAGAATTGCAGGAAACAGATTTCAGGAGGTAGATTCGAATCGCCTTGAAAGCACATGAAAAGCGGCAAAACGTGGACAATGATGCCGTTGGCCAAAAAGGGCGTATGCGTTTTTTCCTGAATATATTCAGGAAAAAACGCATACGCCCTTTTTGGCCAACCAAGCAACCTGGAAAGGCCAATCAGCGCTCCAAAGAAGTCTCGCTTCCCAGCGGGCAAAAGGGCCATGCGGAAAAAAGTGTCCAAACCAGAAATGCAGGACCGGCCATGGAGAAATGGGAGCCTTGCTACGCTGATGGGTGGGATGTAAATTGCCAACAGCCACTCTGGAGAAGTGTACGGTGTGTTCTGAAACATCTAAAAAACACAGCTTGGAGAGCATAGGGCACTTCCACTCATGGGCGTATAAATTGGGAAAACTAAAAATCAGCAAGACACAGGCACCCCAAAGTTTAGGGCTGCTCTGTTGACAAGAACCCGCAATTCATTACACCTTAAATATCCTAGGAAAGAGAAAAATGGATAAAGAAGTTGTGGTCCTCATGTACAATGGAATATCACTCAGCCATGAAATCAACGTCATAAGGCTAGTAGCAGCACGATGAGTGGATTTAGGTACGACGATTCTAAGTGAAATAAGTCACACAGAAAAAGACACTTATCATAAGATATCACTTCTAGAGGGAATGTAAAAACCGCTACACTTGAACTGAATTGCAAAACAGAACAGAGTCACACGTTTAGGAAACACACTATGGCTGCTGAACGGGAAAGGTGAGGTGGGGTGATGCATAAAACAAGGGTTTCAAATTAGCTCCGATACCGTTCCATAAACCCAATATGTAAGAGACAAGACCTATTCCTTTTTCAGTGAACTGGACTCAACACCCCCTATTCACCGCACAAGAATATATCTGACTAGTAAGAATCTTCAAACCTATGTATTGATATCTCTCCGTAAGTGAGTCAAGGGGGTGTAAAGCGGCATAAACACAGCCGTGAAAAGCAGCTAAACCCCATTATAAAAATAAATTACTTTTCAAAACCCGTGAAACAAAGACAGTGAAAGAGAGAGAAATTCTTCCAAAATTCGTTCAGGGGCTGTGATGCAACCTGGATTGACCATATCTAGACCCACAGCTGATTGAGACATAAGGGTGGACACTCTTGGGGCTGAGAGGTTCGGTGAGGTTGGGTGAGCCAACGCAGACCCTTTCAAGTAATACTGCATGGTACCCATCCCATGGGTCCCAAATCTCCAGGTTCAAGGGCATCTTCCTACGTCGAAAACAGGCATGAGAAACCCAGAATATGGTACACCGTGTGATCGGGAAAGGTTTCTAAAACGCACCTCATTTCTCATCTCCTTTGCTCGGGTTCGCCATTCCAGCCGATTTACTAGCCATCTCCCTCCTTGGAGAATCAGCACCTTTAACCTCCTGTTCCGTACAGGTTGCAATTTGTCCTGAGGATGAACGGGAAGAGGGGGAACCAATGAGAGACTAGCTCTAGGTGTTGGGACCGGCACAGGTCACTCTATTTTCCCATCAGGAAGAAGAATTAAGCACAAGCTCAGCCTGCCCCCCAGAACCAGAAGAGGGCCTGAAGCAATCCTGCGCTTTGGCGGCCATCTCCCAAAAAAGCAAGTTGAAAAATGGAGCTCAGGGGCACTGCAATTCACAAACCTGCAGAGTTTTAAATGATACCTCTCGTCCACAAATATATTAAGGGAAGGCAACGAAGAGGCTTTGAAAGCAAGGCAGAATTGCAGGAAACAGATTTCAGGAGGTAGATTCGAATCGCCTTGAAAGCACATGAAAAGCGGCAAAACGTGGACAATGATGCCCTTGGCCAAAAAGGGCGTATGCATTTTTTCCTGAATATATTCAGGAAAAAACGCATACGCCCTTTTTGGCCAACCAAGCAACCTGGAAAGGCCAATCAGCGCTCCAAAGAAGTCTCGCTTCCCAGCGGGCAAAAGGGCCATGCGGAAAAAAGTGTCCAAACCAGAAATGCAGGACCGGCCATGGAGAAATGGGAGCCTTGCTACGCTGATGGGTGGGATGTAAATTGCCAACAGCCACTCTGGAGAAGTGTACGGTGTGTCCTGAAACATCTAAAAAACACAGCTTGGAGAGCATAGGGCACTTCCACTCATGGGCGTATAAATTGGGAAATCTAAACATCAGCAAGACACAGGCACCCCAAAGTTTAGGGCTGCTCTGTGGACAAGAACCCCCACTTCATTACACCTTAAATATCCTAGGAAAGAGAAAAATGGATAAAGAAGTTGTGGTCCTCATGTACAATGGAATATCACTCAGCCATGAAATCAACGTCATAAGGCTAGTAGCAGCACGATGAGTGGATTTAGGTACGACGATTCTAAGTGAAATAAGTCACACAGAAAAAGACACTTATCATAAGATATCACTTCTAGAGGGAATGTAAAAACCGCTACACTTGAACTGAATTGCAAAACAGAACAGAGTCACACGTTTAGGAAACACACTATGGCTGCTGAACGGGAAAGGTGAGGTGGGGTGATGCATAAAACAAGGGTTTCAAATTAGCTCAGATACCGTTCCATAAACCCAATATGTAAGAGACAAGACCTATTCCTTTTTCAGTGAACTGGACTCAACACCCCCTATTCACCGCACAAGAATATATCTGACTAGTAAGAATCTTCAAACCTATGTATTGATATCTCTCCGTAAGTGAGTCAAGGGGGTGTAAAGCGGCATAAACACAGCCGTGAAAAGCAGCTAAACCCCAATATAAAAATAAATTACTTTTCAAAACCCGTGAAACAAAGACAGTGAAAGAGAGAGAAATTCTTACAAAATTCGTTCAGGGGCTGTGATGCAACCTGGATTGACCATATCTAGACCCACAGCTAATTGAGACATAAGGGTGGACACTCTTGGGGCTGAGAGGTTCGGTGAGGTTGGGTGAGCCAACGCAGACCCTTTCAAGTAATACTGCATGGTACCCATCCCATGGGTCCCAAATCTCCAGGTTCAAGGGCATCTTCCTACGTCGAAAACAGGCATGAGAAACCCAGAAGATGGTACACCGTGTGATCGGGAAAGGTTTCTAAAACGCACCTCATTTCTCATCTCCTTTGCTCGGGTTCGCCATTCCAGCCGATTTACTAGCCATCTCCCTCCTTGGAGAATCAGCACCTTTAACCTCCTGTTCCGTACAGGTTGCAATTTGTCCTGAGGATGAAGGGGAAGAGGGGGAACCAATGAGAGACTAGCTCTAGGTGTTGGGACAGGCACAGGTCACTCTATTTTCCCATCAGGAAGAAGAATTAAGCACAAGCTCAGCCTGCCCCCCAGAACCAGAAGAGGGCCTGAAGCAATCCTGCGCTTTGGCGGCCATCTCCCAAAAAAGCAAGTTGAAAAATGGAGCTCAGGGGCACTGCAATTCACAAACCTGCAGAGTTTTAAATGATACCTCTCGTCCACAAATATATTAAGGGAAGGCAACGAAGAGGCTTTGAAAGCAAGGCAGAATTGCAGGAAACAGATTTCAGGAGGTAGATTCGAATCGCCTTGAAAGCACATGAAAAGCGGCAAAACGTGGACAATGATGCCCTTGGCCAAAAAGGGCGTATGCATTTTTTCCTGAATATATTCAGGAAAAAACGCATACGCCCTTTTTGGCCAACCAAGCAACCTGGAAAGGCCAATCAGCGCTCCAAAGAAGTCTCGCTTCCCAGCGGGCAAAAGGGCCATGCGGAAAAAAGTGTCCAAACCAGAAATGCAGGACCGGCCATGGAGAAATGGGAGCCTTGCTACGCTGATGGGTGGGATGTAAATTGCCAACAGCCACTCTGGAGAAGGGTACGATGTGTTCTGAAACATCTAAAAAACACAGCTTGGAGAGCATAGGGCACTTCCACTCATGGGCGTATAAATTGGGAAAACTAAAAGTCAGCAAGACACAGGCACCCCAAAGTTTAGGGCTGCTCTGTTGACAAGAACCCCCAATTCATTACACCTTAAATATCCTAGGAAAGAGAAAAATGGATAAAGAAGTTGTGGTCCTCATGTACAATGGAATATCACTCAGCCATGAAATCAACGTCATAAGGCTAGTAGCAGCACGATGAGTGGATTTAGGTACGAAGATTTTAAGTGAAATAAGTCACACAGAAAAAGACACTTATCATAAGATATCACTTAGAGAGGGAATGTAAAAACCGCTACACTTGAACTGAATTGCAAAACAGAACAGAGTCACACGTTTAGGAAACACACTATGGCTGCTGAACGGGAAAGGTGAGGTGGGGTGATGCATAAAACAAGGGTTTCAAATTAGCTCCGATACCGTTCCATAAACCCAATATGTAAGAGACAAGACCTATTCCTTTTTCAGTGAACTGGACTCAACACCCCCTATTCACCGCACAAGAATATATCTGACTAGTAAGAATCTTCAAACCTATGTATTGATATCTCTCCGTAAGTGAGTCAAGGGGGTGTAAAGCGGCATAAACACAGCCGTGAAAAGCAGCTAAACCCCATTATAAAAATAAATTACTTTTCAAAACCCGTGAAACAAAGACAGTGAAAGAGAGAGAAATTCTTACAAAATTCGTTCAGGGGCTGTGATGCAACCTGGATTGACCATATCTAGACCCACAGCTGATTGAGACATAAGGGTGGACACTCTTGGGGCTGAGAGGTTCGGTGAGGTTGGGTGAGCCAACGCAGACCCTTTCAAGTAATACTGCATGGTACCCATCCCATGGGTCCCAAATCTCCAGGTTCAAGGGCATCTTCCTACGTCGAAAACAGGCATGAGAAACCCAGAAGATGGTACACCGTGTGATCGGGAAAGGTTTTCTAAAACGCACCTCATTTCTCATCTCCTTTGCTCGGGTTCGCCATTCCAGCCGATTTACTAGCCATCTCTCTCCTTGGAGAATCAGCACCTTTAACCTCCTGTTCCGTACAGGTTGCAATTTGTCCTGAGGATGAACGGGAAGAGGGGGAACCAATGAGAGACTAACTCTAGGTGTTGGGACAGGCACAGGTCACTCTATTTTCCCATCAGGAAGAAGAATTAAGCACAAGCTCAGCCTGCCCCCCAGAACCAGAAGAGGGCCTGAAGCAATCCTGCGCTTTGGCGGCCATCTCCCAAAAAAGCAAGTTGAAAAATGGAGCTCAGGGGCACTGCAATTCACAAACCTGCAGAGTTTTAAATGATACCTCTCGTCCACAAATATATTAAGGGAAGGCAACGAAGAGGCTTTGAAAGCAAGGCAGAATTGCAGGAAACAGATTTCAGGAGGTAGATTCGAATCGCCTTGAAAGCACATGAAAAGCGGCAAAACGTGGACAATGATGCCCTTGGCCAAAAAGGGCGTATGCATTTTTTCCTGAATATATTCAGGAAAAAACGCATACGCCCTTTTTGGCCAACCAAGCAACCTGGAAAGGCCAATCAGCGCTCCAAAGAAGTCTCGCTTCCCAGCGGGCAAAAGGGCCATGCGGAAAAAAGTGTCCAAACCAGAAATGCAGGACCGGCCATGGAGAAATGGGAGCCTTGCTACGGTGATGGGTGGGATGTAAATTGCCAACAGCCACTCTGGAGAAGTGTATGGTGTGTTCTGAAACATCTAAAAAACACAGCTTGGAGAGCATAGGGCACTTCCACTCATGGGCGTATAAATTGGGAAAACTAAAAATCAGCAAGACACAGGCACCCCAAAGTTTAGGGCTGCTCTGTTGACAAGAACCCCCACTTCATTACACCTTAAATATCCTAGGAAAGAGAAAAATGGATAAAGAAGTTGTGGTCCTCATGTACAATGGAATATCACTCAGCCATGAAATCCACGTCATAAGGCTAGTAGCAGCACGATGAGTGGATTTAGGTACGACGATTCTAAGTGAAATAAGTCACACAGAAAAGACACTTATCATAAGATATCACTTAGAGAGGGAATGTAAAAACCGCTACACTTGAACTGAATTGCAAAACAGAACAGAGTCACACGTTTAGGAAACACACTATGGCTGCTGAACGGGAAAGGTGAGGTGGGGTGATGCATAAAACAAGGGTTTCAAATTAGCTCCGATACCGTTCCATAAACCCAATATGTAAGAGACAAGACCTATTCCTTTTTCAGTGAACTGGACTCAACACCCCCTATTCACCGCACAAGAATATATCTGACTAGTAAGAATCTTCAAACCTATGTATTGATATCTCTCCGTAAGTGAGTCAAGGGGGTGTAAAGCGGCATAAACACAGCCGTGAAAAGCAGCTAAACCCCATTATAAAAATAAATTACTTTTCAAAACCCGTGAAACAAAGACAGTGAAAGAGAGAGAAATTCTTACAAAATTCGTTCAGGGGCTGTGATGCAACCTGGATTGACCATATCTAGACCCACAGCTGATTGAGACATAAGGGTGGACACTCTTGGGGCTGAGAGGTTCGGTGAGGTTGGGTGAGCCAACGCAGACCCTTTCAAGTAATACTGCATGGTACCCATCCCATGGGTCCCAAATCTCCAGGTTCAAGGGCATCTTCCTACGTCGAAAACAGGCATGAGAAACCCAGAAGATGGTACACCGTGTGATCGGGAAAGGTTTTCTAAAACGCACCTCATTTCTCATCTCCTTTACTCGGGTTCGCCATTCCAGCCGATTTACTAGCCATCTCTCTCCTTGGAGAATCAGCACCTTTAACCTCCTGTTCCGTACAGGTTGCAATTTGTCCTGAGGATGAACGGGAAGAGGGGGAACCAATGAGAGACTAGCTCTAGGTGTTGGGACAGGCACAGGTCACTCTATTTTCCCATCAGGAAGAAGAATTAAGCACAAGCTCAGCCTGCCCCCCAGAACCAGAAGAGGGCCTGAAGCAATCCTGCGCTTTTGCGGCCAGCTCCCAAAAAAGCGAGTTGAAAAATGGAGCTCAGGGGCACTGCAATTCACAAACCTGCACAGTTTTAAATGATACCTCTCTTCCACAAATATACTAAGGGAAGGCAACGAAGAGGCTTTGAAAGCAAGGCAGAATTGCAGGAAACAGATTTCAGGAGGTAGATTCGAATCGCCTTGAAAGCACATGAAAAGCGGCAAAACGTGGACAATGATGCCCTTGGCCAAAAAGGGCGTATGCGTTTTTTCCTGAATATATTCAGGAAAAAACGCATACGCCCTTTTTGGCCAACCAAGCAACCTGGAAAGGCCAATCAGCGCTCCAAAGAAGTCTCGCTTCCCAGCGGGCAAAAGGGCCATGCGGAAAAAAGTGTCCAAACCAGAAATGCAGGACCGGCCATGGAGAAATGGGAGCCTTGCTACGCTGATGGGTGGGATGTAAATTGCCAACAGCCACTCTGGAGAAGTGTACAGTGTGTCCTGAAACATCTAAAAAACACAGCTTGGAGAGCATAGGGCACTTCCACTCATGGGCGTATAAATTGGGAAATCTAAACATCAGCAAGACACAGGCACCCCAAAGTTTAGGGCTGCTCTGTGGACAAGAACCCCCACTTCATTACACCTTAAATATCCTAGGAAAGAGAAAAATGGATAAAGAAGTTGTGGTCCTCATGTACAATGGAATATCACTCAGCCATGAAATCAACGTCATAAGGCTAGTAGCAGCACGATGAGTGGATTTAGGTACGACGATTCTAAGTGAAATAAGTCACACAGAAAAAGACACTTATCATAAGATATCACTTCTAGAGGGAATGTAAAAACCGCTACACTTGAACTGAATTACAAAACAGAACAGAGTCACACGTTTAGGAAACACACTATGGCTGCTGAACGGGAAAGGTGAGGTGGGGTGATGCATAAAACAAGGGTTTCAAATTAGCTCAGATACCGTTCCATAAACCCAATATGTAAGAGACAAGACCTATTCCTTTTTCAGTGAACTGGACTCAACACCCCCTATTCACCGCACAAGAATATATCTGACTAGTAAGAATCTTCAAACCTATGTATTGATATCTCTCCGTAAGTGAGTCAAGGGGGTGTAAAGCGGCATAAACACAGCCGTGAAAAGCAGCTAAACCCCAATATAAAAATAAATTACTTTTCAAAACCCGTGAAACAAAGACAGTGAAAGAGAGAGAAATTCTTACAAAATTCGTTCAGGGGCTGTGATGCAACCTGGATTGACCATATCTAGACCCACAGCTAATTGAGACATAAGGGTGGACACTCTTGGGGCTGAGAGGTTCGGTGAGGTTGGGTGAGCCAACGCAGACCCTTTCAAGTAATACTGCATGGTACCCATCCCATGGGTCCCAAATCTCCAGGTTCAAGGGCATCTTCCTACGTCGAAAACAGGCATGAGAAACCCAGAAGATGGTACACCGTGTGATCGGGAAAGGTTTCTAAAACGCACCTCATTTCTCATCTCCTTTGCTCGGGTTCGCCATTCCAGCCGATTTACTAGCCATCTCCCTCCTTGGAGAATCAGCACCTTTAACCTCCTGTTCCGTACAGGTTGCAATTTGTCCTGAGGATGAAGGGGAAGAGGGGGAACCAATGAGAGACTAGCTCTCGGTGTTGGGACAGGCACAGGTCACTCTATTTTCCCATCAGGAAGAAGAATTAAGCACAAGCTCAGCCTGCCCCCCAGAACCAGAAGAGGGCCTGAAGCAATCCTGCGCTTTTGCGGCCAGCTCCCAAAAAAGCGAGTTGAAAAATGGAGCTCAGGGGCACTGCAATTCACAAACCTGCAGAGTTTTAAATGATACCTCTCGTCCACAAATATATTAAGGGAAGGCAACGAAGAGGCTTTGAAAGCAAGGCAGAATTGCAGGAAACAGATTTCAGGAGGTAGATTCGAATCGCCTTGAAAGCACATGAAAAGCGGCAAAACGTGGACAATGATGCCCTTGGCCAAAAAGGGCGTATGCGTTTTTTCCTGAATATATTCAGGAAAAAACGCATACGCCCTTTTTGGCCAACCAAGCAACCTGGAAAGGCCAATCAGCGCTCCAAAGAAGTCTCGCTTCCCAGCGGGCAAAAGGGCCATGCGGAAAAAAGTGTCCAAACCAGAAATGCAGGACCGGCCATGGAGAAATGGGAGCCTTGCTACGCTGATGGGTGGGATGTAAATTGCCAACAGCCACTCTGGAGAAGTGTACGGTGTGTTCTGAAACATCTAAAAAACACAGCTTGGAGAGCATAGGGCACTTCCACTCATGGGCGTATAAATTGGGAAAACTAAAAATCAGCAAGACACAGGCACCCCAAAGTTTAGGGCTGCTCTGTTGACAAGAACCCCCAATTCATTACACCTTAAATATCCTAGGAAAGAGAAAAATGGATAAAGAAGTTGTGGTCCTCATGTACAATGGAATATCACTCAGCCATGAAATCAACGTCATAAGGCTAGTAGCAGCACGATGAGTGGATTTAGGTACGACGATTCTAAGTGAAGTAAGTCACACAGAAAAAGACACTTATCATAAGATATCACTTCTAGAGGGAATGTAAAAACCGCTACACTTGAACTGAATTGCAAAACAGAACAGAGTCACACGTTTAGGAAACACACTATGGCTGCTGAACGGGAAAGGTGAGGTGGGGTGATGCATAAAACAAGGGTTTCAAATTAGCTCCGATACCGTTCCATAAACCCAATATGTAAGAGACAAGACCTATTCCTTTTTCAGTGAACTGGACTCAACACCCCCTATTCACCGCACAAGAATATATCTGACTAGTAAGAATCTTCAAACCTATGTATTGATATCTCTCCGTAAGTGAGTCAAGGGGGTGTAAAGCGGCATAAACACAGCCGTGAAAAGCAGCTAAACCCCATTATAAAAATAAATTACTTTTCAAAACCCGTGAAACAAAGACAGTGAAAGAGAGAGAAATTCTTACAAAATTCGTTCAGGGGCTGTGATGCAACCTGGATTGACCATATCTAGACCCACAGCTGATTGAGACATAAGGGTGGACACTCTTGGGGCTGAGAGGTTCGGTGAGGTTGGGTGAGCCAACGCAGACCCTTTCAAGTAATACTGCATGGTACCCATCCCATGGGTCCCAAATCTCCAGGTTCAAGGGCATCTTCCTACGTCGAAAACAGGCATGAGAAACCCAGAAGATGGTACACCGTGTGATCGGGAAAGGTTTTCTAAAACGCACCTCATTTCTCATCTCCTTTACTCGGGTTCGCCATTCCAGCCGATTTACTAGCCATCTCTCTCCTTGGAGAATCAGCACCTTTAACCTCCTGTTCCGTACAGGTTGCAATTTGTCCTGAGGATGAACGGGAAGAGGGGGAACCAATGAGAGACTAGCTCTAGGTGTTGGGACAGGCACAGGTCACTCTATTTTCCCATCAGGAAGAAGAATTAAGCACAAGCTCAGCCTGCCCCCCAGAACCAGAAGAGGGCCTGAAGCAATCCTGCGCTTTTGCGGCCAGCTCCCAAAAAAGCGAGTTGAAAAATGGAGCTCAGGGGCACTGCAATTCACAAACCTGCAGAGTTTTCAATGATACCTCTCGTCCACAAATATACTAAGGGAAGGCAACGAAGAGGCTTTGAAAGCAAGGCAGAATTGCAGGAAACAGATTTCAGGAGGTAGATTCGAATCGCCTTGAAAGCACATGAAAAGCGGCAAAACGTGGACAATGATGCCCTTGGCCAAAAAGGGCGTATGCGTTTTTTCCTGAATATATTCAGGAAAAAACGCATACGCCCTTTTTGGCCAACCAAGCAACCTGGAAAGGCCAATCAGCGCTCCAAAGAAGTCTCGCTTCCCAGCGGGCAAAAGGGCCATGCGGAAAAAAGTGTCCAAACCAGAAATGCAGGACCGGCCATGGAGAAATGGGAGCCTTGCTACGCTGATGGGTGGGATGTAAATTGCCAACAGCCACTCTGGAGAAGTGTACAGTGTGTCCTGAAACATCTAAAAAACACAGCTTGGAGAGCATAGGGCACTTCCACTCATGGGCGTATAAATTGGGAAATCTAAACATCAGCAAGACACAGGCACCCCAAAGTTTAGGGCTGCTCTGTGGACAAGAACCCCCACTTCATTACACCTTAAATATCCTAGGAAAGAGAAAAATGGATAAAGAAGTTGTGGTCCTCATGTACAATGGAATATCACTCAGCCATGAAATCAACGTCATAAGGCTAGTAGCAGCACGATGAGTGGATTTAGGTACGACGATTCTAAGTGAAATAAGTCACACAGAAAAAGACACTTATCATAAGATATCACTTCTAGAGGGAATGTAAAAACCGCTACACTTGAACTGAATTACAAAACAGAACAGAGTCACACGTTTAGGAAACACACTATGGCTGCTGAACGGGAAAGGTGAGGTGGGGTGATGCATAAAACAAGGGTTTCAAATTAGCTCAGATACCGTTCCATAAACCCAATATGTAAGAGACAAGACCTATTCCTTTTTCAGTGAACTGGACTCAACACCCCCTATTCACCGCACAAGAATATATCTGACTAGTAAGAATCTTCAAACCTATGTATTGATATCTCTCCGTAAGTGAGTCAAGGGGGTGTAAAGCGGCATAAACACAGCCGTGAAAAGCAGCTAAACCCCAATATAAAAATAAATTACTTTTCAAAACCCGTGAAACAAAGACAGTGAAAGAGAGAGAAATTCTTACAAAATTCGTTCAGGGGCTGTGATGCAACCTGGATTGACCATATCTAGACCCACAGCTAATTGAGACATAAGGGTGGACACTCTTGGGGCTGAGAGGTTCGGTGAGGTTGGGTGAGCCAACGCAGACCCTTTCAAGTAATACTGCATGGTACCCATCCCATGGGTCCCAAATCTCCAGGTTCAAGGGCATCTTCCTACGTCGAAAACAGGCATGAGAAACCCAGAAGATGGTACACCGTGTGATCGGGAAAGGTTTCTAAAACGCACCTCATTTCTCATCTCCTTTGCTCGGGTTCGCCATTCCAGCCGATTTACTAGCCATCTCCCTCCTTGGAGAATCAGCACCTTTAACCTCCTGTTCCGTACAGGTTGCAATTTGTCCTGAGGATGAAGGGGAAGAGGGGGAACCAATGAGAGACTAGCTCTCGGTGTTGGGACAGGCACAGGTCACTCTATTTTCCCATCAGGAAGAAGAATTAAGCACAAGCTCAGCCTGCCCCCCAGAACCAGAAGAGGGCCTGAAGCAATCCTGCGCTTTTGCGGCCAGCTCCCAAAAAAGCGAGTTGAAAAATGGAGCTCAGGGGCACTGCAATTCACAAACCTGCAGAGTTTTAAATGATACCTCTCGTCCACAAATATATTAAGGGAAGGCAACGAAGAGGCTTTGAAAGCAAGGCAGAATTGCAGGAAACAGATTTCAGGAGGTAGATTCGAATCGCCTTGAAAGCACATGAAAAGCGGCAAAACGTGGACAATGATGCCGTTGGCCAAAAAGGGCGTATGCGTTTTTTCCTGAATATATTCAGGAAAAAACGCATACGCCCTTTTTGGCCAACCAAGCAACCTGGAAAGGCCAATCAGCGCTCCAAAGAAGTCTCGCTTCCCAGCGGGCAAAAGGGCCATGCGGAAAAAAGTGTCCAAACCAGAAATGCAGGACCGGCCATGGAGAAATGGGAGCCTTGCTACGCTGATGGGTGGGATGTAAATTGCCAACAGCCACTCTGGAGAAGTGTACGGTGTGTTCTGAAACATCTAAAAAACACAGCTTGGAGAGCATAGGGCACTTCCACTCATGGGCGTATAAATTGGGAAAACTAAAAATCAGCAAGACACAGGCACCCCAAAGTTTAGGGCTGCTCTGTTGACAAGAACCCCCAATTCATTACACCTTAAATATCCTAGGAAAGAGAAAAATGGATAAAGAAGTTGTGGTCCTCATGTACAATGGAATATCACTCAGCCATGAAATCAACGTCATAAGGCTAGTAGCAGCACGATGAGTGGATTTAGGTACGACGATTCTAAGTGAAATAAGTCACACAGAAAAAGACACTTATCATAAGATATCACTTCTAGAGGGAATGTAAAAACCGCTACACTTGAACTGAATTGCAAAACAGAACAGAGTCACACGTTTAGGAAACACACTATGGCTGCTGAACGGGAAAGGTGAGGTGGGGTGATGCATAAAACAAGGGTTTCAAATTAGCTCCGATACCGTTCCATAAACCCAATATGTAAGAGACAAGACCTATTCCTTTTTCAGTGAACTGGACTCAACACCCCCTATTCACCGCACAAGAATATATCTGACTAGTAAGAATCTTCAAACCTATGTATTGATATCTCTCCGTAAGTGAGTCAAGGGGGTGTAAAGCGGCATAAACACAGCCGTGAAAAGCAGCTAAACCCCATTATAAAAATAAATTACTTTTCAAAACCCGTGAAACAAAGACAGTGAAAGAGAGAGAAATTCTTACAAAATTCGTTCAGGGGCTGTGATGCAACCTGGATTGACCATATCTAGACCCACAGCTGATTGAGACATAAGGGTGGACACTCTTGGGGCTGAGAGGTTCGGTGAGGTTGGGTGAGCCAACGCAGACCCTTTCAAGTAATACTGCATGGTACCCATCCCATGGGTCCCAAATCTCCAGGTTCAAGGGCATCTTCCTACGTCGAAAACAGGCATGAGAAACCCAGAAGATGGTACACCGTGTGATCGGGAAAGGTTTTCTAAAACGCACCTCATTTCTCATCTCCTTTACTCGGGTTCGCCATTCCAGCCGATTTACTAGCCATCTCTCTCCTTGGAGAATCAGCACCTTTAACCTCCTGTTCCGTACAGGTTGCAATTTGTCCTGAGGATGAACGGGAAGAGGGGGAACCAATGAGAGACTAGCTCTAGGTGTTGGGACAGGCACAGGTCACTCTATTTTCCCATCAGGAAGAAGAATTAAGCACAAGCTCAGCCTGCCCCCCAGAACCAGAAGAGGGCCTGAAGCAATCCTGCGCTTTTGCGGCCAGCTCCCAAAAAAGCGAGTTGAAAAATGGAGCTCAGGGGCACTGCAATTCACAAACCTGCACAGTTTTAAATGATACCTCTCTTCCACAAATATACTAAGGGAAGGCAACGAAGAGGCTTTGAAAGCAAGGCAGAATTGCAGGAAACAGATTTCAGGAGGTAGATTCGAATCGCCTTGAAAGCACATGAAAAGCGGCAAAACGTGGACAATGATGCCCTTGGCCAAAAAGGGCGTATGCGTTTTTTCCTGAATATATTCAGGAAAAAACGCATACGCCCTTTTTGGCCAACCAAGCAACCTGGAAAGGCCAATCAGCGCTCCAAAGAAGTCTCGCTTCCCAGCGGGCAAAAGGGCCATGCGGAAAAAAGTGTCCAAACCAGAAATGCAGGACCGGCCATGGAGAAATGGGAGCCTTGCTACGCTGATGGGTGGGATGTAAATTGCCAACAGCCACTCTGGAGAAGTGTACGGTGTGTCCTGAAACATCTAAAAAACACAGCTTGGAGAGCATAGGGCACTTCCACTCATGGGCGTATAAATTGGGAAAACTAAACATCAGCAAGACACAGGCACCCCAAAGTTTAGGGCTGCTCTGTGGACAAGAACCCCCACTTCATTACACCTTAAATATCCTAGGAAAGAGAAAAATGGATAAAGAAGTTGTGGTCCTCATGTACAATGGAATATCACTCAGCCATGAAATCAACGTCATAAGGCTAGTAGCAGCACGATGAGTGGATTTAGGTACGACGATTCTAAGTGAAATAAGTCACACAGAAAAAGACACTTATCATAAGATATCACTTCTAGAGGGAATGTAAAAACCGCTACACTTGAACTGAATTGCAAAACAGAACAGAGTCACACGTTTAGGAAACACACTATGGCTGCTGAACGGGAAAGGTGAGGTGGGGTGATGCATAAAACAAGGGTTTCAAATTAGCTCAGATACCGTTCCATAAACCCAATATGTAAGAGACAAGACCTATTCCTTTTTCAGTGAACTGGACTCAACACCCCCTATTCACCGCACAAGAATATATCTGACTAGTAAGAATCTTCAAACCTATGTATTGATATCTCTCCGTAAGTGAGTCAAGGGGGTGTAAAGCGGCATAAACACAGCCGTGAAAAGCAGCTAAACCCCATTATAAAAATAAATTACTTTTCAAAACCCGTGAAACAAAGACAGTGAAAGAGAGAGAAATTCTTACAAAATTCGTTCAGGGGCTGTGATGCAACCTGGATTGACCATATCTAGACCCACAGCTGATTGAGACATAAGGGTGGACACTCTTGGGGCTGAGAGGTTCGGTGAGGTTGGGTGAGCCAACGCAGACCCTTTCAAGTAATACTGCATGGTACCCATCCCATGGGTCCCAAATCTCCAGGTTCAAGGGCATCTTCCTACGTCGAAAACAGGCATGAGAAACCCAGAAGATGGTACACCGTGTGATCGGGAAAGGTTTTCTAAAACGCACCTCATTTCTCATCTCCTTTACTCGGGTTCGCCATTCCAGCCGATTTACTAGCCATCTCTCTCCTTGGAGAATCAGCACCTTTAACCTCCTGTTCCGTACAGGTTGCAATTTGTCCTGAGGATGAACGGGAAGAGGGGGAACCAATGAGAGACTAGCTCTAGGTGTTGGGACAGGCACAGGTCACTCTATTTTCCCATCAGGAAGAAGAATTAAGCACAAGCTCAGCCTGCCCCCCAGAACCAGAAGAGGGCCTGAAGCAATCCTGCGCTTTTGCGGCCAGCTCCCAAAAAAGCGAGTTGAAAAATGGAGCTCAGGGGCACTGCAATTCACAAACCTGCAGAGTTTTCAATGATACCTCTCGTCCACAAATATACTAAGGGAAGGCAACGAAGAGGCTTTGAAAGCAAGGCAGAATTGCAGGAAACAGATTTCAGGAGGTAGATTCGAATCGCCTTGAAAGCACATGAAAAGCGGCAAAACGTGGACAATGATGCCCTTGGCCAAAAAGGGCGTATGCGTTTTTTCCTGAATATATTCAGGAAAAAACGCATACGCCCTTTTTGGCCAACCAAGCAACCTGGAAAGGCCAATCAGCGCTCCAAAGAAGTCTCGCTTCCCAGCGGGCAAAAGGGCCATGCGGAAAAAAGTGTCCAAACCAGAAATGCAGGACCGGCCATGGAGAAATGGGAGCCTTGCTACGCTGATGGGTGGGATGTAAATTGCCAACAGCCACTCTGGAGAAGTGTACAGTGTGTCCTGAAACATCTAAAAAACACAGCTTGGAGAGCATAGGGCACTTCCACTCATGGGCGTATAAATTGGGAAATCTAAACATCAGCAAGACACAGGCACCCCAAAGTTTAGGGCTGCTCTGTGGACAAGAACCCCCACTTCATTACACCTTAAATATCCTAGGAAAGAGAAAAATGGATAAAGAAGTTGTGGTCCTCATGTACAATGGAATATCACTCAGCCATGAAATCAACGTCATAAGGCTAGTAGCAGCACGATGAGTGGATTTAGGTACGACGATTCTAAGTGAAATAAGTCACACAGAAAAAGACACTTATCATAAGATATCACTTCTAGAGGGAATGTAAAAACCGCTACACTTGAACTGAATTACAAAACAGAACAGAGTCACACGTTTAGGAAACACACTATGGCTGCTGAACGGGAAAGGTGAGGTGGGGTGATGCATAAAACAAGGGTTTCAAATTAGCTCAGATACCGTTCCATAAACCCAATATGTAAGAGACAAGACCTATTCCTTTTTCAGTGAACTGGACTCAACACCCCCTATTCACCGCACAAGAATATATCTGACTAGTAAGAATCTTCAAACCTATGTATTGATATCTCTCCGTAAGTGAGTCAAGGGGGTGTAAAGCGGCATAAACACAGCCGTGAAAAGCAGCTAAACCCCAATATAAAAATAAATTACTTTTCAAAACCCGTGAAACAAAGACAGTGAAAGAGAGAGAAATTCTTACAAAATTCGTTCAGGGGCTGTGATGCAACCTGGATTGACCATATCTAGACCCACAGCTAATTGAGACATAAGGGTGGACACTCTTGGGGCTGAGAGGTTCGGTGAGGTTGGGTGAGCCAACGCAGACCCTTTCAAGTAATACTGCATGGTACCCATCCCATGGGTCCCAAATCTCCAGGTTCAAGGGCATCTTCCTACGTCGAAAACAGGCATGAGAAACCCAGAAGATGGTACACCGTGTGATCGGGAAAGGTTTCTAAAACGCACCTCATTTCTCATCTCCTTTGCTCGGGTTCGCCATTCCAGCCGATTTACTAGCCATCTCCCTCCTTGGAGAATCAGCACCTTTAACCTCCTGTTCCGTACAGGTTGCAATTTGTCCTGAGGATGAAGGGGAAGAGGGGGAACCAATGAGAGACTAGCTCTCGGTGTTGGGACAGGCACAGGTCACTCTATTTTCCCATCAGGAAGAAGAATTAAGCACAAGCTCAGCCTGCCCCCCAGAACCAGAAGAGGGCCTGAAGCAATCCTGCGCTTTTGCGGCCAGCTCCCAAAAAAGCGAGTTGAAAAATGGAGCTCAGGGGCACTGCAATTCACAAACCTGCAGAGTTTTAAATGATACCTCTCGTCCACAAATATATTAAGGGAAGGCAACGAAGAGGCTTTGAAAGCAAGGCAGAATTGCAGGAAACAGATTTCAGGAGGTAGATTCGAATCGCCTTGAAAGCACATGAAAAGCGGCAAAACGTGGACAATGATGCCGTTGGCCAAAAAGGGCGTATGCGTTTTTTCCTGAATATATTCAGGAAAAAACGCATACGCCCTTTTTGGCCAACCAAGCAACCTGGAAAGGCCAATCAGCGCTCCAAAGAAGTCTCGCTTCCCAGCGGGCAAAAGGGCCATGCGGAAAAAAGTGTCCAAACCAGAAATGCAGGACCGGCCATGGAGAAATGGGAGCCTTGCTACGCTGATGGGTGGGATGTAAATTGCCAACAGCCACTCTGGAGAAGTGTACGGTGTGTTCTGAAACATCTAAAAAACACAGCTTGGAGAGCATAGGGCACTTCCACTCATGGGCGTATAAATTGGGAAAACTAAAAATCAGCAAGACACAGGCACCCCAAAGTTTAGGGCTGCTCTGTTGACAAGAACCCCCAATTCATTACACCTTAAATATCCTAGGAAAGAGAAAAATGGATAAAGAAGTTGTGGTCCTCATGTACAATGGAATATCACTCAGCCATGAAATCAACGTCATAAGGCTAGTAGCAGCACGATGAGTGGATTTAGGTACGACGATTCTAAGTGAAATAAGTCACACAGAAAAAGACACTTATCATAAGATATCACTTCTAGAGGGAATGTAAAAACCGCTACACTTGAACTGAATTGCAAAACAGAACAGAGTCACACGTTTAGGAAACACACTATGGCTGCTGAACGGGAAAGGTGAGGTGGGGTGATGCATAAAACAAGGGTTTCAAATTAGCTCCGATACCGTTCCATAAACCCAATATGTAAGAGACAAGACCTATTCCTTTTTCAGTGAACTGGACTCAACACCCCCTATTCACCGCACAAGAATATATCTGACTAGTAAGAATCTTCAAACCTATGTATTGATATCTCTCCGTAAGTGAGTCAAGGGGGTGTAAAGCGGCATAAACACAGCCGTGAAAAGCAGCTAAACCCCATTATAAAAATAAATTACTTTTCAAAACCCGTGAAACAAAGACAGTGAAAGAGAGAGAAATTCTTACAAAATTCGTTCAGGGGCTGTGATGCAACCTGGATTGACCATATCTAGACCCACAGCTGATTGAGACATAAGGGTGGACACTCTTGGGGCTGAGAGGTTCGGTGAGGTTGGGTGAGCCAACGCAGACCCTTTCAAGTAATACTGCATGGTACCCATCCCATGGGTCCCAAATCTCCAGGTTCAAGGGCATCTTCCTACGTCGAAAACAGGCATGAGAAACCCAGAAGATGGTACACCGTGTGATCGGGAAAGGTTTTCTAAAACGCACCTCATTTCTCATCTCCTTTACTCGGGTTCGCCATTCCAGCCGATTTACTAGCCATCTCTCTCCTTGGAGAATCAGCACCTTTAACCTCCTGTTCCGTACAGGTTGCAATTTGTCCTGAGGATGAACGGGAAGAGGGGGAACCAATGAGAGACTAGCTCTAGGTGTTGGGACAGGCACAGGTCACTCTATTTTCCCATCAGGAAGAAGAATTAAGCACAAGCTCAGCCTGCCCCCCAGAACCAGAAGAGGGCCTGAAGCAATCCTGCGCTTTTGCGGCCAGCTCCCAAAAAAGCGAGTTGAAAAATGGAGCTCAGGGGCACTGCAATTCACAAACCTGCACAGTTTTAAATGATACCTCTCTTCCACAAATATACTAAGGGAAGGCAACGAAGAGGCTTTGAAAGCAAGGCAGAATTGCAGGAAACAGATTTCAGGAGGTAGATTCGAATCGCCTTGAAAGCACATGAAAAGCGGCAAAACGTGGACAATGATGCCCTTGGCCAAAAAGGGCGTATGCGTTTTTTCCTGAATATATTCAGGAAAAAACGCATACGCCCTTTTTGGCCAACCAAGCAACCTGGAAAGGCCAATCAGCGCTCCAAAGAAGTCTCGCTTCCCAGCGGGCAAAAGGGCCATGCGGAAAAAAGTGTCCAAACCAGAAATGCAGGACCGGCCATGGAGAAATGGGAGCCTTGCTACGCTGATGGGTGGGATGTAAATTGCCAACAGCCACTCTGGAGAAGTGTACGGTGTGTCCTGAAACATCTAAAAAACACAGCTTGGAGAGCATAGGGCACTTCCACTCATGGGCGTATAAATTGGGAAAACTAAACATCAGCAAGACACAGGCACCCCAAAGTTTAGGGCTGCTCTGTGGACAAGAACCCCCACTTCATTACACCTTAAATATCCTAGGAAAGAGAAAAATGGATAAAGAAGTTGTGGTCCTCATGTACAATGGAATATCACTCAGCCATGAAATCAACGTCATAAGGCTAGTAGCAGCACGATGAGTGGATTTAGGTACGACGATTCTAAGTGAAATAAGTCACACAGAAAAAGACACTTATCATAAGATATCACTTCTAGAGGGAATGTAAAAACCGCTACACTTGAACTGAATTGCAAAACAGAACAGAGTCACACGTTTAGGAAACACACTATGGCTGCTGAACGGGAAAGGTGAGGTGGGGTGATGCATAAAACAAGGGTTTCAAATTAGCTCAGATACCGTTCCATAAACCCAATATGTAAGAGACAAGACCTATTCCTTTTTCAGTGAACTGGACTCAACACCCCCTATTCACCGCACAAGAATATATCTGACTAGTAAGAATCTTCAAACCTATGTATTGATATCTCTCCGTAAGTGAGTCAAGGGGGTGTAAAGCGGCATAAACACAGCCGTGAAAAGCAGCTAAACCCCATTATAAAAATAAATTACTTTTCAAAACCCGTGAAACAAAGACAGAGAAAGAGAGAGAAATTCTTACAAAATTCGTTCAGGGGCTGTGATGCAACCTGGATTGACCATATCTAGACCCACAGCTGATTGAGACATAAGGGTGGACACTCTTGGGGCTGAGAGGTTCGGTGAGGTTGGGTGAGCCAACGCAGAACCTTTCAAGTAATACTGCATGGTACCCATCCCATGGGTCCCAAATCTCCAGGTTCAAGGGCATCTTCCTACGTCGAAAACAGGCATGAGAAACCCAGAAGATGGTACACCGTGTGATCGGGAAAGGTTTCTAAAACGCACCTCATTTCTCATCTCCTTTGCTCGGGTTCGCCATTCCAGCCGATTTACTAGCCATCTCCCTCCTTGGAGAATCAGCACCTTTAACCTCCTGTTCCGTACAGGTTGCAATTTGTCCTGAGGATGAACGGGAAGAGGGGGAACCAATGAGAGACTAGCTCTAGGTGTTGGGACAGGCACAGGTCACTCTATTTTCCCATCAGGAAGAAGAATTAAGCACAAGCTCAGCCTGCCCCCCAGAAACAGAAGAGGGCCTGAAGCAATCCTGCGCTTTTGCGGCCAGCTCCCAAAAAAGCGAGTTGAAAAATGGAGCTCAGGGGCACTGCAATTCACAAACCTGCAGAGTTTTAAATGATACCTCTCGTCCACAAATATATTAAGGGAAGGCAACGAAGAGGCTTTGAAAGCAAGGCAGAATTGCAGGAAACAGATTTCAGGAGGTAGATTCGAATCGCCTTGAAAGCACATGAAAAGCGGCAAAACGTGGACAATGATGCCCTTGGCCAAAAAGGGCGTATGCGTTTTTTCCTGAATATATTCAGGAAAAAACGCATACGCCCTTTTTGGCCAACCAAGCAACCTGGAAAGGCCAATCAGCGCTCCAAAGAAGTCTCGCTTCCCAGCGGGCAAAAGGGCCATGCGGAAAAAAGTGTCCAAACCAGAAATGCAGGACCGGCCATGGAGAAATGGGAGCCTTGCTACGCTGATGGGTGGGATGTAAATTGCCAACAGCCACTCTGGAGAAGGGTACGGTGTGTTCTGAAACATCTAAAAAACACAGCTTGGAGAGCATAGGGCACTTCCACTCATGGGCGTATAAATTGGGAAAACTAAAAATCAGCAAGACACAGGCACCCCAAAGTTTAGGGCTGCTCTGTTGACAAGAACCCCCACTTCATTACACCTTAAATATACTAGGAAAGAGAAAAATGGATAAAGAAGTTGTGGTCCTCATGTACAATGGAATATCACTCAGCCATGAAATCAACATCATAAGGCTAGTAGCAGCACGATGAGTGGATTTAGGTACGACGATTCTAAGTGAAATAAGTCACACAGAAAAAGACACTTATCATAAGATATCACTTCTAGAGGGAATGTAAAAACCGCTACACTTGAACTGAATTGCAAAACAGAACAGAGTCACACGTTTAGGAAAAACACTATGGCTGCTGAACAGGAAAGGTGAGGTGGGGTGATGCATAAAACAAGGGTTTCAAATTAGCTCAGATATCGTTCCATAAACCCAATATGTAAGAGACAAGACCTATTCCTTTTTCAGTGAACTGGACTCAACACCCCCTATTCACCGCACAAGAATATATCTGACTAGTAAGAATCTTCAAACCTATGTATTGATATCTCTCCGTAAGTGAGTCAAGGGGGTGTAAAGCGGCATAAACACAGCCGTGAAAAGCAGCTAAACCCCATTATAAAAATAAATTACTTTTCAAAACCCGTGAAACAAAGACAGTGAAAGAGAGAGAAATTCTTACAAAATTCGTTCAGGGGCTGTGATGCAACCTGGATTGACCATATCTAGACCCACAGCTGATTGAGACATAAGGGTGGACACTCTTGGGGCTGAGAGGTTCGGTGAGGTTGGGTGAGCCAACGCAGACCCTTTCAAGTAATACTGCATGGTACCCATCCCATGGGTCCCAAATCTCCAGGTTCAAGGGCATCTTCCTACGTCGAAAACAGGCATGAGAAACCCAGAAGATGGTACACCGTGTGATCGGGAAAGGTTTCTAAAACGCACCTCATTTCTCATCTCCTTTGCTCGGGTTCGCCATTCCAGCCAATTTACTAGCCATCTCCCTCCTTGGAGAATCAGCACCTTTAACCTCCTGTTCCGTACAGGTTGCAATTTGTCCTGAGGATGAACGGGAAGAGGGGGAACCAATGAGAGACTAGCTCTAGGTGTTGGGACAGGCACAGGTCACTCTATTTTCCCATCAGGAAGAAGAATTAAGCACAAGCTCAGCCTGCCCCCCAGAACCAGAAGAGGGCCTGAAGCAATCCTGCGCTTTTGCGGCCAGCTCCCAAAAAAGCGAGTTGAAAAATGGAGCTCAGGGGCACTGCAATTCACAAACCTGCAGAGTTTTAAATGATACCTCTCGTCCACAAATATATTAAGGGAAGGCAACGAAGAGGCTTTGAAAGCAAGGCAGAATTGCAGGAAACAGATTTCAGGAGGTAGATTCGAATCGCCTTGAAAGCACATGAAAAGCGGCAAAACGTGGACAATGATGCCCTTGGCCAAAAAGGGCGTATGCGTTTTTTCCTGAATATATTCAGGAAAAAACGCATACGCCCTTTTTGGCCAACCAAGCAACCTGGAAAGGCCAATCAGCGCTCCAAAGAAGTCTCGCTTCCCAGCGGGCAAAAGGGCCATGCGGAAAAAAGTGTCCAAACCAGAAATGCAGGACCGGCCATGGAGAAATGGGAGCCTTGCTACGCTGATGGGTGGGATGTAAATTGCCAACAGCCACTCTGGAGAAGTGTACGGTGTGTTCTGAAACATCTAAAAAACACAGCTTGGAGAGCATAGGGCACTTCCACTCATGGGCGTATAAATTGGGAAAACTAAAAATCAGCAAGACACAGGCACCACAAAGTTTAGGGCTGCTCTGTTGACAAGAACCCCCACTTCATTACACCTTAAATATCCTAGGAAAGAGAAAAATGGATAAAGAAGTTGTGGTCCTCATGTACAATGGAATATCACTCAGCCATGAAATCAACGTCATAAGGCTAGTAGCAGCACGATGAGTGGATTTAGGTACGACGATTCTAAGTGAAATAAGTCACACAGAAGAAGACACTTATCATAAGATATCACTTCTAGAGGGAATGTAAAAACCGCTACACTTGAACTGAATTGCAAAACAGAACAGAGTCACACGTTTAGGAAACACACTATGGCTGCTGAACGGGAAAGGTGAGGTGGGGTGATGCATAAAACAAGGGTTTCAAATTAGCTCCGATACCGTTCCATAAACCCAATATGTAAGAGACAAGACCTATTCCTTTTTCAGTGAACTGGACTCAACACCCCCTATTCACCGCACAAGAATATATCTGACTAGTAAGAATCTTCAAACCTATGTATTGATATCTCTCCGTAAGTGAGTCAAGGGGGTGTAAAGCGGCATAAACACAGCCGTGAAAAGCAGCTAAACCCCTTATAAAAATAAATTACTTTTCAAAACCCGTGAAACAAAGACAGTGAAAGAGAGAGAAATTCTTCCAAAATTCGTTCAGGGGCTGTGATGCAACCTGGATTGACCATATCTAGACCCACAGCTGATTGAGACATAAGGGTGGACACTCTTGGGGCTGAGAGGTTCGGTGAGGTTGGGTGAGCCAACGCAGACCCTTTCAAGTAATACTGCATGGTACCCATCCCATGGGTCCCAAATCTCCAGGTTCAAGGGCATCTTCCTACGTCGAAAACAGGCATGAGAAACCCAGAAGATGGTACACCGTGTGATCGGGAAAGGTTTCTAAAACGCACCTCATTTCTCATCTCCTTTGCTCGGGTTCGCCATTCCAGCCGATTTACTAGCCATCTCCCTCCTTGGAGAATCAGCACCTTTAACCTCCTGTTCCGTACAGGTTGCAATTTGTCCTGAGGATGAACGGGAAGAGGGGGAACCAATGAGAGACTAGCTCTAGGTGTTGGGACAGGCACAGGTCACTCTATTTTCCCATCAGGAAGAAGAATTAAGCACAAGCTCAGCCTGCCCCCCAGAACCAGAAGAGGGCCTGAAGCAATCCTGCGCTTTTGCGGCCAGCTCCCAAAAAAGCGAGTTGAAAAATGGAGCTCAGGGGCACTGCAATTCACAAACCTGCAGAGTTTTAAATGATACCTCTCGTCCACAAATATATTAAGGGAAGGCAACGAAGAGGCTTTGAAAGCAAGGCAGAATTGCAGGAAACAGATTTCAGGAGGTAGATTCGAATCGCCTTGAAAGCACATGAAAAGCGGCAAAAACGTGGACAATGATGCCCTTGGCCAAAAAGGGCGTATGCGTTTTTTCCTGAATATATTCAGGAAAAAACGCATACGCCCTTTTTGGCCAACCAAGCAACCTGGAAAGGCCAATCAGCGCTCCAAAGAAGTCTCGCTTCCCAGCGGGCAAAAGGGCCATGCGGAAAAAAGTGTCCAAACCAGAAATGCAGGACCGGCCATGGAGAAATGGGAGCCTTGCTACGCTGATGGGTGGGATGTAAGTTGCCAACAGCCACTCTGGAGAAGGGTACGGTGTGTTCTGAAACATCTAAAAAACACAGCTTGGAGAGCATAGGGCACTTCCACTCATGGGCGTATAAATTGGGAAAACTAAAAATCAGCAAGACACAGGCACCCCAAAGTTTAGGGCTGCTCTGTTGACAAGAACCCCCACTTCATTACACCTTAAATATACTAGGAAAGAGAAAAATGGATAAAGAAGTTGTGGTCCTCATGTACAATGGAATATCACTCAGCCATGAAATCAACATCATAAGGCTAGTAGCAGCACGATGAGTGGATTTAGGTACGAGGATTCTAAGTGAAATAAGTCACACAGAAAAAGACACTTATCATAAGATATCACTTCTAGAGGGAATGTAAAAACCGCTACACTTGAACTGAATTGCAAAACAGAACAGAGTCACACGTTTAGGAAAAACACTATGGCTGCTGAACAGGAAAGGTGAGGTGGGGTGATGCATAAAACAAGGGTTTCAAATTAGCTCAGATATCGTTCCATAAACCCAATATGTAAGAGACAAGACCTATTCCTTTTTCAGTGAACTGGACTCAACACCCCCTATTCACCGCACAAGAATATATCTGACTAGTAAGAATCTTCAAACCTATGTATTGATATCTCTCCGTAAGTGAGTCAAGGGGGTGTAAAGCGGCATAAACACAGCCGTGAAAAGCAGCTAAACCCCATTATAAAAATAAATTACTTTTCAAAACCCGTGAAACAAAGACAGTGAAAGAGAGAGAAATTCTTCCAAAATTCGTTCAGGGGCTGTGATGCAACCTGGATTGACCATATCTAGACCCACAGCTGATTGAGACATAAGGGTGGACACTCTTGGGGCTGAGAGGTTCGGTGAGGTTGGGTGAGGCAACGCAGACCCTTTCAAGTAATACTGCATGGTACCCATCCCATGGGTCCCAAATCTCCAGGTTCAAGGGCATCTTCCTACGTCGAAAACAGGCATGAGAAACCCAGAAGATGGTACACCGTGTGATCGGGAAAGGTTTCTAAAACGCACCTCATTTCTCATCTCCTTGGCTCGGGTTCGCCATTCCAGCCGATTTACTAGCCATCTCCCTCCTTGGAGAATCAGCACCTTTAACCTCCTGTTCCGTACAGGTTGCAATTTGTCCTGAGGATGAACGGGAAGAGGGGGAACCAATGAGAGACTAGCTCTAGGTGTTGGGACAGGCACAGGTCACTCTATTTTCCCATCAGGAAGAAGAATTAAGCACAAGCTCAGCCTGCCCCCCAGAACCAGAAGAGGGCCTGAAGCAATCCTGCGCTTTTGCGGCCAGCTCCCAAAAAAGCGAGTTGAAAAATGGAGCTCAGGGGCACTGCAATTCACAAACCTGCAGAGTTTTAAATGATACCTCTCGTCCACAAATATATTAAGGGAAGGCAACGAAGAGGCTTTGAAAGCAAGGCAGAATTGCAGGAAACAGATTTCAGGAGGTAGATTCGAATCGCCTTGAAAGCACATGAAAAGCGGCAAAACGTGGACAATGATGCCCTTGGCCAAAAAGGGCGTATGCGTTTTTTCCTGAATATATTCAGAAAAAAAACGCATAGGCCCTTTTTGGCCAACCAAGCAACCTGGAAAGGCCAATCAGCGCTCCAAAGAAGTCTCGCTTCCCAGCGGGCAAAAGGGCCATGCGGAAAAAAGTGTCCAAACCAGAAATGCTGGACCGGCCATGGAGAAATGGGAGCCTTGCTACGCTGATGGGTGGGATGTAAATTGCCAACAGCCACTCTGGAGAAGTGTACGGTGTGTTCTGAAACATCTAAAAAACACAGCTTGGAGAGCATAGGGCACTTCCACTCATGGGCGTATAAATTGGGAAAACTAAAAATCAGCAAGACACAGGCACCCCAAAGTTTAGGGCTGCTCTGTTGACAAGAACCCCCACTTCATTACACCTTAAATATCCTAGGAAAGAGAAAAATGGATAAAGAAGTTGTGGTCCTCATGTACAATGGAATATCACTCAGCCATGAAATCAACGTCATAAGGCTAGTAGCAGCACGATGAGTGGATTTAGGTACGAGGATTCTAAGTGAAATAAGTCACAAAGAAAAAGACACTTATCATAAGATATCACTTCGAGAGGGAATGTAAAAACCGCTACACTTGAACTGAATTACAAAACAGAACAGAGTCACACGTTTAGGAAACACACTATGGCTGCTGAACGGGAAAGGTGAGGTGGGGTGATGCATAAAACAAGGGTTTCAAATTAGCTCAGATACCGTTCCATAAACCCAATATGTAAGAGACAAGACCTATTCCTTTTTCAGTGAACTGGACTCAACACCCCCTATTCACCGCACAAGAATATATCTGACTAGTAAGAATCTTCAAACCTATGTATTGATATCTCTCCGTAAGTGAGTCAAGGGGGTGTAAAGCGGCATAAACACAGCCGTGAAAAGCAGCTAAACCCCATTATAAAAATAAATTACTTTTCAAAACCCGTGAAACAAAGACAGTGAAAGAGAGAGAAATTCTTCCAAAATTCGTTCAGGGGCTGTGATGCAACCTGGATTGACCATATCTAGACCCACAGCTGATTGAGACATAAGGGTGGACACTCTTGGGGCTGAGAGTTTCGGTGAGGTTGGGTGAGCCAACGCAGACCCTTTCAAGTAATACTGCATGGTACCCATCCCATGGGTCCCAAATCTCCAGGTTCAAGGGCATCTTCCTACGTCGAAAACAGGCATGAGAAACCCAGAAGATGGTACACCGTGTGATCGGGAAAGGTTTCTAAAACGCACCTCATTTCTCATCTCCTTGGCTCGGGTTCGCCATTCCAGCCGATTTACTAGCCATCTCCCTCCTTGGAGAATCAGCACCTTTAACCTCCTGTTCCGTACAGGTTGCAATTTGTCCTGAGGATGAACGGGAAGAGGGGGAACCAATGAGAGACTAGCTCTAGGTGTTGGGACAGGCACAGGTCACTCTATTTTCCCATCAGGAAGAAGAATTAAGCACAAGCTCAGCCTGCCCCCCAGAACCAGAAGAGGGCCTGAAGCAATCCTGCGCTTTTGCGGCCAGCTCCCAAAAAAGCGAGTTGAAAAATGGAGCTCAGGGACACTGCAATTCACAAACCTGCAGAGTTTTAAATGATACCTCTCGTCCACAAATATATTAAGGGAAGGCAACGAAGAGGCTTTGAAAGCAAGGCAGAATTGCAGGAAACAGATTTCAGGAGGTAGATTCGAATCGCCTTGAAAGCACATGAAAAGCGGCAAAACGTGGACAATGATGCCCTTGGCCAAAAAGGGCGTATGCGTTTTTTCCTGAATATATTCAGGAAAAAACGCATACGCCCTTTTTGGCCAACCAAGCAACCTGGAAAGGCCAATCAGCGCTCCAAAGAAGTCTCGCTTCCCAGCGGGCAAAAGGGCCATGCGGAAAAAAGTGTCCAAACCAGAAATGCAGGACCGGCCATGGAGAAATGGGAGCCTTGCTACGCTGATGGGTGGGATGTAAATTGCCAACAGCCACTCTGGAGAAGTGTACGGTGTGTTCTGAAACATCTAAAAAACACAGCTTGGAGAGCATAGGGCACTTCCACTCATGGGCGTATAAATTGGGAAAACTAAAAATCAGCAAGACACAGGCACCCCAAAGTTTAGGGCTGCTCTGTTGACAAGAACCCCCACTTCATTACACCTTAAATATCCTAGGAAAGAGAAAAATGGATAAAGAAGTTGTGGTCCTCATGTACAATGGAATATCACTCAGCCATGAAATCAACGTCATAAGGCTAGTAGCAGCACGATGAGTGGATTTAGGTACGAGGATTCTAAGTGAAATAAGTCACACAGAAAAAGACACTTATCATAAGATATCACTTCGAGAGGGAATGTAAAAACCGCTACACTTGAACTGAATTACAAAACAGAACAGAGTCACACGTTTAGGAAACACACTATGGCTGCTGAACGGGAAAGGTGAGGTGGGGTGATGCATAAAACAAGGGTTTCAAATTAGCTCAGATACCGTTCCATAAACCCAATATGTAAGAGACAAGACCTATTCCTTTTTCAGTGAACTGGACTCAACACCCCCTATTCACCGCACAAGAATATATCTGACTAGTAAGAATCTTCCAACCTATGTATTGATATCTCTCTGTAAGTGAGTCAAGGGGGTGTAAAGCGGCATAAACACAGCCGTGAAAAGCAGCTAAACCCCATTATAAAAATAAATTACTTTTCAAAACCCGTGAAACAAAGACAGTGAAAGAGAGAGAAATTCTTCCAAAATTCGTTCAGGGGCTGTGATGCAACCTGGATTGACCATATCTAGACCCACAGCTGATTGAGACATAAGGGTGGACACTCTTGGGGCTGAGAGGTTCGGTGAGGTTGGGTGAGCCAACGCAGACCCTTTCAAGTAATACTGCATGGTACCCATCCCATGGGTCCCAAATCTCCAGGTTCAAGGGCATCTTCCTACGTCGAAAACAGGCATGAGAAACCCAGAAGATGGTACACCGTGTGATCGGGAAAGGTTTCTAAAACGCACCTCATTTCTCATCTCCTTGGCTCGGGTTCGCCATTCCAGCCGATTTACTAGCCATCTCCCTCCTTGGAGAATCAGCACCTTTAACCTCCTGTTCCGTACAGGTTGCAATTTGTCCTGAGGATGAACGGGAAGAGGGGGAACCAATGAGAGACTAGCTCTAGGTGTTGGGACAGGCACAGGTCACTCTATTTTCCCATCAGGAAGAAGAATTAAGCACAAGCTCAGCCTGCCCCCCAGAACCAGAAGAGGGCCTGAAGCAATCCTGCGCTTTTGCGGCCAGCTCCCAAAAAAGCGAGTTGAAAAATGGAGCTCAGGGGCACTGCAATTCACAAACCTGCAGAGTTTTAAGTGATACCTCTCGTCCACAAATATATTAAGGGAAGGCAACGAAGAGGCTTTGAAAGCAAGGCAGAATTGCAGGAAACAGATTTCAGGAGGTAGATTCGAATCGCCTTGAAAGCACATGAAAAGCGGCAAAACGTGGACAATGATGCCCTTGGCCAAAAAGGGCGTATGAGTTTTTTCCTGAATATATTCAGGAAAAAACGCATACGCCCTTTTTGGCCAACCAAGCAACCTGGAAAGGCCAATCAGCGCTCCAAAGAAGTCTCGCTTCCCAGCGGGCAAAAGGGCCATGGGGAAAAACGTGTCCAAACCAGAAATGCAGGACCGGCCATGGAGAAATGGGAGCCTTGCTACGCTGATGGGTGGGATGTAAATTGCCAACAGCCACTCTGGAGAAGTGTACAGTGTGTTCTGAAACATCTAAAAAACACAGCTTGGAGAGCATAGGGCACTTCCACTCATGGGCGTATAAATTGGGAAAACTAAAAATCAGCAAGACACAGGCACCCCAAAGTTTAGGGCTGCTCTGTTAACAAGAACCCCCACTTCATTACACCTTAAATATCCTAGGAAAGAGAAAAATGGATAAAGAAGTTGTGGTCCTCATGTACAATGGAATATCACTCAGCCATGAAATCAACGTCATAAGGCTAGTAGCAGCACGATGAGTGGATTTAGGTACGACGATTCTAAGTGAAATAAGTCACACAGAAAAAGACACTTATCATAAGATATCACTTCTAGAGGGAATGTAAAAACCGCTACACTTGAACTGAATTACAAAACAGAACAGAGTCACACGTTTAGGAAACACACTATGGCTGCTGAACGGGAAAGGGGAAGTGGGGTGATGCATAAAATAAGGGTTTCAAATTAGCTCAGATACCATTCCATAAACCCAATATGTAAGAGACAAGACCTATTCTTTTTCAGTGAACTGGACTCAACACCCCCTATTCACCGCACAAGAATATATCTGACTAGTAAGAATCTTCCAACCTATGTATTGATATCTCTCTGTAAGTGAGTCAAGGGGGTGTAAAGCGGCATAAACACAGCCGTGAAAAGCAGCTAAACCCCATTATAAAAATAAATGACTTTTAAAAACCCGTGAAACAAAGACAGTGAAAGAGAGAGAAATTCTTCCAAAATTCGTTCAGGGGCTGTGATGCAACCTGGATTGACCATATCTAGACCCACTGCTGATTGAGACATAAGGGTGGACACTCTTGGGGCTGAGAGGTTCGGTGAGGTTGGGTGAGCCAACGCAGACCCTTTCAAGTAATACTGCATGGTACCCATCCCATGGGTCCCAAATCTCCAGGTTCAAGGGCATCTTCCTACATCGAAAACAGGCATGAGAAACCCAGAAGATGGTACACCGTGTGATCGGGAAAGGTTTCTAAAACGCACCTCATTTCTCATCTCCTTTGCTCGGGTTCGCCATTCCAGCCGATTTACTAGCCATCTCCCTCCTTGGAGAATCAGCACCTTTAACCTCCTGTTCCGTACAGGTTGCAATTTGTCCTGAGGATGAACGGGAAGAGGGGGAACCAATGAGAGACTAGCTCTAGGTGTTGGGACAGGCACAGGTCACTCTATTTTCCCATCAGGAAGAAGAATTAAGCACAAGCTCAGCCTCCCCCCAGAACCAGAAGAGGGCCTGAAGCAATCCTGCGCTTTTGCGGCCAGCTCCCAAAAAAGCGAGTTGAAAAATGGAGCTCAGGGGCACTGCAATTCAAAAACCTGCAGAGTTTTAAATGATACCTCTCGTCCACAAATATATTAAGGGAAGGCAACGAAGAGGCTTTGAAAGCAAGGCAGAATTGCAGGAAACAGATTTCAGGAGGTAGATTCGAATCGCCTTGAAAGCACATGAAAAGCGGCAAAACGTGGACAATGATGCCCTTGGCCAAAAAGGGCGTATGCGTTTTTTCCTGAATATATTCAGGAAAAAACGCATACGCCCTTTTTGGCCAACCAAGCAACCTGGAAAGGCAAATCAGCGCTCCAAAGAAGTCTCGCTTCCCAGCGGGCAAAAGGACCATGCGGAAAAAAGTGTCCAAAGCAGAAATGCAGGACCGGCCATGGAGAATTGGGAGCCTTGCTACGCTGATGGGCGGGATGTAAATTGCCAACAGCCACTCAGGAGAAGTGTACGGTGTGTCCTGAAACATCTAAAAAACAGAGCTTGGAGAGCATAGGGCACTTCCACTCATGGGCGTATAAATTGGGAAAACTAAAAATCAGCAAGACACAGGCACCCCAAAGTTTAGGGCTGCTCTGTTGACAAGAACCCCCACTTCATTACACCTTAAATATCCTAGGAAAGAGAAAAATGGATAAAGAAGTTGTGGTCCTCATGTAGAATGGAATATCACTCAGCCATGAAATCAACGTCATAAGGCTAGTAGCAGCACGATGAGTGGATTTAGGTACGACGATTCTAAGTGAAATAAGTCACACAGAAAAAGACACTTATCCTAAGATATCACTTCTAGAGGGAATGTAAAAACCGCTACACTTGAACTGAATTACAAAACAGAACAGAGTCACACGTTTAGGAAACACACTATGGCTGCTGAACGGGAAAGGTGAAGTGGGGTGATGCATAAAACAAGGGTTTCAAATTAGCTCAGATACCGTTCCATAAACCCAATATGTAAGAGACAAGACCTATTCCTTTTTCAGTGAACTGGACTCAACACCCCCTATTCACCGCACAAGAATATATCTGACTAGTAAGAATCTTCCAACCTATGTATTGATATCTCTCTGTAAGTGAGTCAAGGGGGTGTAAAGCGGCATAAACACAGCCGTGAAAAGCAGCTAAACCCCATTATAAAAATAAATTACTTTTCAAAACCCGTGAAACAAAGACAGTGAAAGAGAGAGAAATTCTTCCAAAATTCGTTCAGGGGCTGTGATGCAACCTGGATTGACCATATCTAGACCCACAGCTGATTGAGACATAAGGGTGGACACTCTTGGGGCTGAGAGGTTCGGTGAGGTTGGGTGAGCCAACGCAGACCCTTTCAAGTAATACTGCATGGTACCCATCCCATGGGTCCCAAATCTCCAGGTTCAAGGGCATCTTCCTACATCGAAAACAGGCATGAGAAACCCAGAAGATGGTACACCGTGTGATCGGGAAAGGTTTCTAAAACGCACCTCATTTCTCATCTCCTTTGCTCGGGTTCGCCATTCCAGCCGATTTACTAGCCATCTCCCTCCTTGGAGAATCAGCACCTTTAACCTCCTGTTCTGTACAGGTTGCAATTTGTCCTGAGGATGAACGGGAAGAGGGGGAACCAATGAGAGACTAGCTCTAGGTGTTGGGACAGGCACAGGTCACTCTATTTTCCCATCAGGAAGAAGAATTAAGCACAAGCTCAGCCTGCCCCCCAGAACCAGAAGAGGGCCTGAAGCAATCCTGCGCTTTTGCGGCCAGCTCCCAAAAAAGCGAGTTGAAAAATGGAGCTCAGGGGCACTGCAATTCACAAACCTGCAGAGTTTTCAATGATACCTCTCGTCCACAAATATATTAAGGGAAGGCAACGAAGAGGCTTTGAAAGCAAGGCAGAATTGCAGGAAACAGATTTCAGGAGGTAGATTCGAATCGCCTTGAAAGCACATGAAAAGCGGCAAAACGTGGACAATGATGCCCTTGGCCAAAAAGGGCGTATGCGTTTTTTCCTGAATATATTCAGGAAAAAACGCATACGCCCTTTTTGGCCAACCAAGCAACCTGGAAAGGCAAATCAGCGCTCCAAAGAAGTCTCGCTTCCCAGCGGGCAAAAGGACCATGCGGAAAAAAGTGTCCAAAGCAGAAATGCAGGACCGGCCATGGAGAATTGGGAGCCTTGCTACGCTGATGGGCGGGATGTAAATTGCCAACAGCCACTCAGGAGAAGTGTACGGTGTGTCCTGAAACATCTAAAAAACACAGCTTGGAGAGCATAGGGCACTTCCACTCATGGGCGTATAAATTGGGAAAACTAAAAATCAGCAAGACACAGGCACCCCAAAGTTTAGGGCTGCTCTGTTGACAAGATCCCCCACTTCATTACACCTTAAATATCCTAGGAAAGAGAAAAATGGATAAAGAAGTTGTGGTCCTCATGTACAATGGAATATCACTCAGCCATGAAATCAACGTCATAAGGCTAGTAGCAGCACGATGAGTGGATTTAGGTACGACGATTCTAAGTGAAATAAGTCACACTGAAAAAGACACTTATCCTAAGATATCACTTCTAGAGGGAATGTAAAAACCGCTACACTTGAACTGAATTACAAAACAGAACAGAGTCACACGTTTAGGAAACACACTATGGCTGCTGAACGGGAAAGGTGAAGTGGGGTGATGCATAAAACAAGGGTTTCAAATTAGCTCAGATACCGTTCCATAAACCCAATATGTAAGAGACAAGACCTATTCCTTTTTCAGTGAACTGGACTCAACACCCCCTATTCACCGCACAAGAATATATCTGACTAGTAAGAATCTTCCAACCTATGTATTGATATCTCTCTGTAAGTGAGTCAAGGGGGTGTAAAGCGGCATAAACACAGCCGTGAAAAGCAGCTAAACCCCATTATAAAAATAAATTACTTTTCAAAACCCGTGAAACAAAGACAGTGAAAGAGAGAGAAATTCTTCCAAAATTCGTTCAGGGGCTGTGATGCAACCTGGATTGACCATATCTAGACCCACAGCTGATTGAGACATAAGGGTGGACACTCTTGGGGCTGAGAGGTTCGGTGAGGTTGGGTGAGCCAACGCAGACACTTTCAAGTAATACTGCATGGTACCCATCCCATGGGTCCCAAATCTCCAGGTTCAAGGGCATCTTCCTACATCGAAAACAGGCATGAGAAACCCAGAAGATGGTACACCGTGTGATCGGGAAAGGTTTCTAAAACACACCTCATTTCTCATCTCCTTTGCTCGGGTTCGCCATTCCAGCCGATTTACTAGCCATCTCCCTCCTTGGAGAATCAGCACCTTTAACCTCCTGTTCTGTACAGGTTGCAATTTGTCCTGAGGATGAACGGGAAGAGAGGGAACCAATGAGAGACTAGCTCTAGGTGTTGGGACAGGCACAGGTCACTCTATTTTCCCATCAGGAAGAAGAATTAAGCACAAGCTCAGCCTGCCCCACAGAACCAGAAGAGGGCCTGAAGCAATCCTGCGCTTTTGCGGCCAGCTCCCAAAAAAGCGAGTTGAAAAATGGAGCTCAGGGGCACTGCAATTCACAAACCTGCAGAGTTTTCAATGATACCTCTCGTCCACAAATATATTAAGGGAAGGCAACGAAGAGGCTTTGAAAGCAAGGCAGAATTGCAGGAAACAGATTTCAGGAGGTAGATTCGAATCGCCTTGAAAGCACATGAAAAGCGGCAAAACGTGGACAATGATGCCCTTGGCCAAAAAGGGCGTATGCGTTTTTTCCTGAATATATTCAGGAAAAAACGCATACGCCCTTTTTGGCCAACCAAGCAACCTGGAAAGGCAAATCAGCGCTCCAAAGAAGTCTGGCTTCCCAGTGGGAAAAAGGGCCATGCGGAAAAAAGTGTCCAAAGCAGAAATGCAGGACCGGCCATGGAGAAATGGGAGCCTTGCTACGCTGATGGGCGGGATGTAAATTGCCAACAGCCACTCTGGAGAAGTGTACGGTGTGTCCTGAAACATCTAAAAAACACAGCTTGGAGAGCATAGGGCACTTCCACTCATGGGCGTATATATTGGGAAAACTAAAAATCAGCAAGACACAGGCACCCCAAAATTTAGGGCTGCTCTGTTGACAAGAACCCCCACTTCATTACACCTTAAATATCCTAGGAAAGAGAAAAATGGATAAAGAAGTTGTGGTCCTCATGTACAATGGAATATCACTCAGCCATGAAATCAACGTCATAAGGCTAGTAGCAGCACGACGAGTGGATTTAGGTACGACGATTCTAAGTGAAATAAGTCACACAGAAAAAGACACTTATCCTAAGATATCACTTCTAGAGGGAATGTAAAAACCGCTACACTTGAACTGAATTACAAAACAGAACAGAGTCACACGTTTAGGAAACACACTATGGCTGCTGAACGGGAAAGGTGAAGTGGGGTGATGCATAAAACAAGGGTTTCAAATTAGCTCAGATACCGTTCCATAAACCCAATATGTAAGAGACAAGACCTATTCCTTTTTCAGTGAACTGGACTCAACACCCCCTATTCACCGCACAAGAATATATCTGACTAGTAAGAATCTTCCAACCTATGTATTGATATCTCTCTGTAAGTGAGTCAAGGGGGTGTAAAGCGGCATAAACACAGCCGTGAAAAGCAGCTAAACCCCATTATAAAAATAAATTACTTTTCAAAACCCGTGAAACAAAGACAGTGAAAGAGAGAGAAATTCTTCCAAAATTCGTTCAGGGGCTGTGATGCAACCTGGATTGACCATATCTAGACCCACAGCTGATTGAGACATAAGGGTGGACACTCTTGGGGCTGAGAGGTTCGGTGAGGTTGGGTGAGCCAACGCAGACACTTTCAAGTAATACTGCATGGTACCCATCCCATGGGTCCCAAATCTCCAGGTTCAAGGGCATCTTCCTACATCGAAAACAGGCATGAGAAACCCAGAAGATGGTAAACCGTGTGATCGGGAAAGGTTTCTAAAACGCACCTCATTTCTCATCTCCTTTGCTCGGGTTCGCCATTCCAGCCGATTTACTAGCCATCTCCCTCCTTGGAGAATCAGCACCTTTAACCTCCTGTTCTGTACAGGTTGCAATTTGTCCTGAGGATGAACGGGAAGAGGGGGAACCAATGAGAGACTAGCTCTAGGTGTTGGGACAGGCACAGGTCACTCTATTTTCCCATCAGGAAGAAGAATTAAGCACAAGCTCAGCCTGCCCCACAGAACCAGAAGAGGGCCTGAAGCAATCCTGCGCTTTTGCGGCCAGCTCCCAAAAAAGCGAGTTGAAAAATGGAGCTCAGGGGCACTGCAATTCACAAACCTGCAGAGTTTTCAATGATACCTCTCGTCCACAAATATATTAAGGGAAGGCAACGAAGAGGCTTTGAAAGCAAGGCAGAATTGCAGGAAACAGATTTCAGGAGGTAGATTCGAATCGCCTTGAAAGCACATGAAAAGCGGCAAAACGTGGACAATGATGCCCTTGGCCAAAAAGGGCGTATGCGTTTTTTCCTGAATATATTCAGGAAAAAACGCATACGCCCTTTTTGGCCAACCAAGCAACCTGGAAAGGCAAATCAGCGCTCCAAAGAAGTCTGGCTTCCCAGTGGGAAAAAGGGCCATGCGGAAAAAAGTGTCCAAAGCAGAAATGCAGGACCGGCCATGGAGAAATGGGAGCCTTGCTACGCTGATGGGCGGGATGTAAATTGCCAACAGCCACTCTGGAGAAGTGTACGGTGTGTCCTGAAACATCTAAAAAACACAGCTTGGAGAGCATAGGGCACTTCCACTCATGGGCGTATATATTGGGAAAACTAAAAATCAGCAAGACACAGGCACCCCAAAATTTAGGGCTGCTCTGTTGAGAAGAACCCCCACTTCATTACACCTTAAATATCCTAGGAAAGAGAAAAATGGATAAAGAAGTTGTGGTCCTCATGTACAATGGAATATCACTCAGCCATGAAATCAACGTCATAAGGCTAGTAGCAGCACGATGAGTGGATTTACGTACGACGATTCTAAGTGAAATAAGTCACACAGAAAAAGACACTTATCCTAAGATATCACTTAGAGAGGGAATGTAAAAACCGCTACACTTGAACTGAATTACAAAACAGAACAGAGTCACACGTTTAGGAAACACACTATGGCTGCTGAACGGGAAAGGTGAGGTGGGGTGATGCATAAAACAAGGGTTTCAAATTCGCTCCGATACCGTTCCATAAACCCAATATGTAAGAGACAAGACCTATTCCTTTTTCAGTGACCTGGACTCAACACCCCCTATTCACCGCACAAGAATATATCTGACTAGTAAGAATCTTCAAACCTATGTATTGATATCTCTCTGTAAGTGAGTCAAGGGGGTGTAAAGCGGCATAAACACAGCCGTGAAAAGCAGCTAAACCCCATTATAAAAATAAATGACTTTTCAAAACCCGTGAAACAAAGACAGTGAAAGAGAGAGAAAGTCTTCCAAAATTCGTTCAGGGGCTGTGATGCAACCTGGATTGACCATATCTAGACCCACTGCTGATTGAGACATAAGGGTGGACACTCTTGGGGCTGTGAGGTTCGGTGAGGTTGGGTGAGCCAACGCAGACCCTTTCAAGTAATACTGCATGGTACCCATCCCATGGGTCCCAAATCTCCAGGTTCAAGGGCATCTTCCTACATAGAAAACAGGCATGAGAAACCCAGAAGATGGTACACCGTGTGATCGGGAAAGGTTTCTAAAACGCACCTCATTTCTCATCTCCTTTGCTCGGGTTCGCCATTCCAGCCGATTTACTAGCCATCTCCCTCCTTGGAGAATCAGCACCTTTAACCTCCTGTTCCGTACAGGTTGCAATTTGTCCTGAGGATGAACGGGAAGAGGGGGTACCAATGAGAGACTAGCTCTAGGTGTTGGGACAGGCACAGGTCACTCTATTTTCCCATCAGGAAGAAGAATTAAGCACAAGCTCAGCCTCCCCCCAGAACCAGAAGAGGGCCTGAAGCAATCCTGCGCTTTTGCGGCCAGCTCCCAAAAAAGCGAGTTGAAAAATGGAGCTCAGGGGCACTGCAATTCACAAACCTGCAGAGTTTTAAATGATACCTCTCGTCCACAAATATATTAAGGGAAGGCAACGAAGAGGCTTTGAAAGCAAGGCAGAATTGCAGGAAACAGATTTCAGGAGGTAGATTCGAATCGCCTTGAAAGCACATGAAAAGCGGCAAAACGTGGACAATGATGCCCTTGGCCAAAAAGGGCGTATGCGTTTTTTCCTGAATATATTCAGGAAAAAACGCATACGCCCTTTTTGGCCAACCAAGCAACCTGGAAAGGCAAATCAGCGCTCCAAAGAAGTCTCGCTTCCCAGCGGGCAAAAGGGCCATGCGGAAAAAAGTGTCCAAAGCAGAAATGCAGGACCGGCCATGGAGAATTGGGAGCCTTGCTACGCTGATGGGCGGGATGTAAATTGCCAACAGCCACTCAGGAGAAGTGTACGGTGTGTCCTGAAACATCTAAAAAACACAGCTTGGAGAGCATAGGGCACTTCCACTCATGGGCGTATAAATTGGGAAAACTAAAAATCAGCAAGACACAGGCACCCCAAAGTTTAGGGCTGCTCTGTTGACAAGAACCCCCACTTCATTACACCTTAAATATCCTAGGAAAGAGAAAAATGGATAAAGAAGTTGTGGTCCTCATGTACAATGGAATATCACTCAGCCATGAAATCAACGTCATAAGGCTAGTAGCAGCACGATGAGTGGATTTAGGTACGACGATTCTAAGTGAAATAAGTCACACAGAAAATGACACTTATCCTAAGATATCACTTAGAGAGGGAATGTAAAAACCGCTACACTTGAACTGAATTACAAAACAGAACAGAGTCACACGTTTAGAAAACACACTATGGCTGCTGAACGGGAAAGGTGAGGTGGGGTGATGCATAAAACAAGGGTTTCAAATTAGCTCCGATACCGTTCCATAAACCCAATATGTAAGAGACAAGACCTATTCCTTTTTCAGTGAACTGGACTCAACACCCCCTATTCACCGCACAAGAATATATCTGACTAGTAAGAATCCTCAAACCTATGTATTGATATCTCTCTGTAAGTGAGTCAAGGGGGTGTAAAGCGGCATAAACACAGCCGTGAAAAGCAGCTAAACCCCATTATAAAAATAAATTACTTTTCAAAACCCGTGAAACAAAGACAGTGAAAGAGAGAGAAATTTTTCCAAAATTCGTTCAGGGGCTGTGATGCAACCTGGATTGACCATATCTAGACCCACAGCTGATTGAGACATAAGGGTGGACACTCTTGGGGCTGAGAGGTTCGGTGAGGTTGGGTGAGCCAACGCAGACCCTTTCAAGTAATACTGCATGGTACCCATCCCATGGGTCCCAAATCTCCAGGTTCAAGGGCATCTTCCTACATCGAAAACAGGCATGAGAAACCCAGAAGATGGTACACCGTGTGATCGGGAAAGGTTTCTAAAACGCACCTCATTTCTCATCTCCTTTGCTCGGGTTCGCCATTCCAGCCGATTTACTAGCCATCTCCCTCCTTGGAGAATCAGCACCTTTAACCTCCTGTTCCGTACAGGTTGCAATTAGTCCTGAGGATGAACGGGAAGAGGGGGAACCAATGAGAGACTAGCTCTAGGTGTTGGGACAGGCACAGGTCACTCTATTTCCCATCAGGAAGAAGAATTAAGCACAAGCTCAGCCTGCCCCCCAGAACCAATAGAGGGCCTGAAGCAATCCTGCGCTTTTGTGGCCAGCTCCCAAAAAAGCGAGTTGAAAAATGGATCTCAGGGGCACTGCAATTCACAAACCTGCAGAGTTTTAAATGATACCTCTCGTCCACAAATATATTAAGGGAAGGCAACGAAGAGGCTTTGAAAGCAAGGCAGAATTGCAGGAAACAGATTTCAGGAGGTAGATTCGAATCGCCTTGAAAGCACATGAAAAGCGGCAAAACGTGGACAATGATACCCTTGGCCAAAAAGGGCGTATGCGTTTTTTCCTGAATATATTCAGGAAAAAACGCATACGCCCTTTTTGGCCAACCAAGCAACCTGGAAAGGCAAATCAGCGCTCCAAAGAAGTCTCGCTTCCCAGCGGGCAAAAGGGCCATGCGGAAAAAAGTGTCCAAACCAGAACTGCACGACCGGCCATGGAGAAATGGGAGCCTTGCTTCGCTGATGGGCGGGATGTAAATTGCCAACAGCCACTCGGGAGAAGTGTACGGTGTGTCCTGAAACATCTAAAAAACACAGCTTGGAGAGCATAGGGCACTTCCACTCATGGGCGTATAAATTGGGAAAACTAAAAATCAGCAAGACACAGGCACCCCAAAGTTTAGGGCTGCTCTGTTGACAAGAACCCCCACTTCATTACACCTTAAATATCCTAGGAAAGAGAAAAATGGATAAAGAAGTTGTGGTCCTCATGTACAATGGAATATCACTCAGCCATGAAATCAACGTCATAAGGCTAGTAGCAGCACGATGAGTGGATTTAGGTACGACGATTCTAAGTGAAATAAGTCACACAGAAAAAGACACTTATCATAAGATATCACTTCTAGAGGGAATGTAAAAACCGCTACACTTGAACTGAATTACAAAACAGAACAGAGTCACACGTTTAGGAAACACACTATGGCTGCTGAACGGGAAAGGTGAAGTGGGGTGATGCATAAAACAAGGGTTTCAAATTAGCTCAGATACCATTCCATAAACCCAATATGTAAGAGACAAGACCTATTCCTTTTTCAGTGAACTGGACTCAACACCCCCTATTCACCGCACAAGAATATATCTGACTAGTAAGAATCTTCCAACCTATGTATTGATATCTCTCTGTAAGTGAGTCAAGGGGGTGTAAAGCGGCATAAACACAGCCGTGAAAAGCAGCTAAACCCCATTAAAAAATAAATGACTTTTAAAAACCCGTGAAACAAAGACAGTGAAAGAGAGAGAAATTCTTACAAAATTCGTTCAGGGGCTGTGATGCAACCTGGATTGACCATATCTAGACCCACTGCTGATTGAGACATAAGGGTGGACACTCTTGGGGCTGAGAGGTTCGGTGAGGTTGGGTGAGCCAACGCAGACCCTTTCAAGTAATACTGCATGGTACCCATCCCATGGGTCCCAAATCTCCAGGTTCAAGGGCATCTTCCTACATCGAAAACAGGCATGAGAAACCCAGAAGATGGTACACCGTGTGATCGGGAAAGGTTTCTAAAACGCACCTCATTTCTCATCTCCTTTGCTCGGGTTCGCCATTCCAGCCGATTTACTAGCCATCTCCCTCCTTGGAGAATCAGCACCTTTAACCTCCTGTTCTGTACAGGTTGCAATTTGTCCTGAGGATGAACGGGAAGAGGGGGAACCAATGAGAGACTAGCTCTAGGTGTTGGGACAGGCACAGGTCACTCTATTTTCCCATCAGGAAGAAGAATTAAGCACAAGCTCAGCCTCCCCCCAGAACCAGAAGAGGGCCTGAAGCAATCCTGCGCTTTTGCGGCCAGCTCCCAAAAAAGCGAGTTGAAAAATGGAGCTCAGGGGCACTGCAATTCAAAAACCTGCAGAGTTTTAAATGATACCTCTCGTCCACAAATATATTAAGGGAAGGCAACGAAGAGGCTTTGAAAGCAAGGCAGAATTGCAGGAAACAGATTTCAGGAGGTAGATTCGAATCGCCTTGAAAGCACATGAAAAGCGGCAAAACGTGGACAATGATGCCCTTGGCCAAAAAGGGCGTATGCGTTTTTTCCTGAATATATTCAGGAAAAAACGCATACGCCCTTTTTGGCCAACCAAGCAACCTGGAAAGGCAAATCAGCGCTCCAAAGAAGTCTCGCTTCCCAGCGGGCAAAAGGACCATGCGGAAAAAAGTGTCCAAAGCAGAAATGCAGGACCGGCCATGGAGAATTGGGAGCCTTGCTACGCTGATGGGCGGGATGTAAATTGCCAACAGCCACTCAGGAGAAGTGTACGGTGTGTCCTGAAACATCTAAAAAACACAGCTTGGAGAGCATAGGGCACTTCCACTCATGGGCGTATAAATTGGGAAAACTAAAAATCAGCAAGACACAGGCACCCCAAAGTTTAGGGCTGCTCTGTTGACAAGAACCCCCACTTCATTACACCTTAAATATCCTAGGAAAGAGAAAAATGGATAAAGAAGTTGTGGTCCTCATGTACAATGGAATATCACTCAGCCATGAAATCAACGTCATAAGGCTAGTAGCAGCACGATGAGTGGATTTAGGTACGACGATTCTAAGTGAAATAAGTCACACAGAAAAAGACACTTATCCTAAGATATCACTTCTAGAGGGAATGTAAAAACCGCTACACTTGAACTGAATTACAAAACAGAACAGAGTCACACGTTTAGGAAACACACTATGGCTGCTGAACGGGAAAGGTGAGGTGGGGTGATGCATAAAACAAGGGTTTCAAATTAGCTCAGATACCGTTCCATAAACCCAATATGTAAGAGACAAGACCTATTCCTTTTTCAGTGAACTGGACTCAACACCCCCTATTCACCGCACAAGAATATATCTGACTAGTAAGAATCTTCCAACCTATGTATTGATATCTCTCTGTAAGTGAGTCAAGGGGGTGTAAAGCGGCATAAACACAGCCGTGAAAAGCAGCTAAACCCCATTATAAAAATAAATGACTTTTCAAAACCCGTGAAACAAAGACAGTGAAAGAGAGAGAAATTCTTCCAAAATTCGTTCAGGGGCTGTGATGCAACCTGGATTGACCATATCTAGACCCACAGCTGATTGAGACATAAGGGTGGACACTCTTGGGGCTGAGAGGTTCGGTGAGGTTGGGTGAGCCAACGCAGACCCTTTCAAGTAATACTGCATGGTACCCATCCCATGGGTCCCAAATCTCCAGGTTCAAGGGCATCTTCCTACATCGAAAACAGGCATGAGAAACCCAGAAGATGGTACACCGTGTGATCGGGAAAGGTTTCTAAAACGCACCTCATTTCTCATCTCCTTTGCTCGGGTTCGCCATTCCAGCCGATTTACTAGCCATCTCCCTCCTTGGAGAATCAGCACCTTTAACCTCCTGTTCCGTACAGGTTGCAATTTGTCCTGAGGATGAACGGGAAGAGGGGGAACCAATGAGAGACTAGCTCTAGGTGTTGGGACAGGCACAGGTCACTCTATTTTCCCATCAGGAAGAAGAATTAAGCACAAGCTCAGCCTCCCCCCAGAACCAGAACAGGGCCTGAAGCAATCCTGCGCTTTTGCGGCCAGCTCCCAAAAAAGCGAGTTGAAAAATGGAGCTCAGGGGCACTGCAATTCAAAAACCTGCAGAGTTTTAAATGATACCTCTCGTCCACAAATATATTAAGGGAAGGCAACGAAGAGGCTTTGAAAGCAAGGCAGAATTGCAGGAAACAGATTTCAGGAGGTAGATTCGAATCGCCTTGAAAGCACATGAAAAGCGGCAAAACGTGGACAATGATGCCCTTGGCCAAAAAGGGCGTATGCGTTTTTTCCTGAATATATTCAGGAAAAAACGCATACGCCCTTTTTGGCCAACCAAGCAACCTGGAAAGGCAAATCAGCGCTCCAAAGAAGTCTCGCTTCCCAGCGGGCAAAAGGGCCATGCGGAAAAAAGTGTCCAAAGCAGAAATGCAGGACCGGCCATGGAGAATTGGGAGCCTTGCTACGCTGATGGGCGGGATGTAAATTGCCAACAGCCACTCAGGAGAAGTGTACGGTGTGTCCTGAAACATCTAAAAAACACAGCTTGGAGAGCATAGGGCACTTCCACTCATGGGCGTATAAATTGGGAAAACTAAAAATCAGCAAGACACAGGCACCCCAAAGTTTAGGGCTGCTCTGTTGACAAGAACCCCCACTTCATTACACCTTAAATATCCTAGGAAAGAGAAAAATGGATAAAGAAGATGTGGTCCTCATGTACAATGGAATATCACTCAGCCATGAAATCAACGTCATAAGGCTAGTAGCAGCACGATGAGTGGATTTAGGTACGACGATTCTAAGTGAAATAAGTCACACAGAAAAAGACACTTATCCTAAGATATCACTTAGAGAGGGAATGTAAAAACCGCTACACTTGAACTGAATTACAAAACAGAACAGAGTCACACGTTTAGAAAACACACTATGGCTGCTGAACGGGAAAGGTGAGGTGGGGTGATGCATAAAACAAGGGTTTCAAATTAGCTCCGATACCGTTCCATAAACCCAATATGTAAGAGACAAGAACTATTCCTTTTTCAGTGAACTGGACTCAACACCCCCTATTCACCGCACAAGAATATATCTGACTAGTAAGAATCCTCAAACCTATGTATTGATATCTCTCTGTAAGTGAGTCAAGGGGGTGTAAAGCGGCATAAACACAGCCGTGAAAAGCAGCTAAACCCCATTATAAAAATAAATTACTTTTCAAAACCCGTGAAACAAAGACAGTGAAAGAGAGAGAAATTCTTCCAAAATTCGTTCAGGGGCTGTGATGCAACCTGGATTGACCATATCTAGACCCACAGCTGATTGAGACATAAGGGTGGACACTCTTGGGGCTGAGAGGTTCGGTGAGGTTGGGTGAGCCAATGCAGACCCTTTCAAGTAATACTGCATGGTACCCATCCCATGGGTCCCAAATCTCCAGGTTCAAGGGCATCTTCCTACATCGAAAACAGGCATGAGAAACCCAGAAGATGGTACACCGTGTGATCGGGAAAGGTTTCTAAAACGCACCTCATTTCTCATCTCCTTTGCTCGGGTTCGCCATTCCAGCCGATTTACTAGCCATCTCCCTCCTTGGAGAATCAGCACCTTTAACCTCCTGTTCCGTACAGGTTGCAATTAGTCCTGAGGATGAACGGGAAGAGGGGGAACCAATGAGAGACTAGCTCTAGGTGTTGGGACAGGCACAGGTCACTCTATTTTCCCATCAGGAAGAAGAATGAAGCACAAGCTCAGCCTGCCCCCCAGAACCAGTAGAGGGCCTGAAGCAATCCTGCGCTTTTGTGGCCAGCTCCCAAAAAAGCGAGTTGAAAAATGGAGCTCAGGGGCACTGCAATTCACAAACCTGCAGAGTTTTAAATGATACCTCTCGTCCACAAATATATTAAGGGAAGGCAACGAAGAGGCTTTGAAAGCAAGGCAGAATTGCAGGAAACAGATTTCAGGAGGTAGACTCGAATCGCCTTGAAAGCACAGGAAAAGCGGCAAAACGTGGACAATGATGCCCTTGGCCTAAAAGGGCGTATGCGTTTTTTCCTGAATATATTCAGGAAAAAACGCATACGCCCTTTTTGGCCAACCAAGCAACCTGGAAAGGCAAATCAGCGCTCCAAAGAAGTCTGGCTTCCCAGCGGGCAAAAGGGCCATGCGGAAAAAAGTGTCCAAACCAGAACTGCACGACCGGCCATGGAGAAATGGGAGCCTTGCTTCGCTGATGGGCGGGATGTAAATTGCCAACAGCCACTCGGGAGAAGTGTACGGTGTGTTCTGAAACATCTAAAAAACACAGCTTGGAGAGCATAGGGCACTTCCACTCATGGGCGTATAAATTGGGAAAACTAAAAATCAGCAAGACACAGGCACCCCAAAGTTTAGGGCTGCTCTGTTGACAAGAACCCCCGCTTCATTACACCTTAAATATCCTAGGAAAGAGAAAAATGGATAAAGAAGTTGTGGTCCTCATGTACAATGGAATATCACTCAGCCATGAAATCAACGTCATAAGGCTAGTAGCAGCACGATGAGTGGATTTAGGTACGACGATTCTAAGTGAAATAAGTCACACAGAAAAAGACACTTATCCTAAGATATCACTTAGAGAGGGAATGTAAAAACCGCTACACTTGAACTGAATTACAAAACAGAACAGAGTCACACGTTTAGAAAACACACTATGGCTGCTGAACGGGAAAGGTGAGGTGGGGTGATGCATAAAACAAGGGTTTCAAATTAGCTCCGATACCGTTCCATAAACCCAATATGTAAGAGACAAGAACTATTCCTTTTTCAGTGAACTGGACTCAACACCCCCTATTCACCGCACAAGAATATATCTGACTAGTAAGAATCCTCAAACCTATGTATTGATATCTCTCTGTAAGTGAGTCAAGGGGGTGTAAAGCGGCATAAACACAGCCGTGAAAAGCAGCTAAACCCCATTATAAAAATAAATTACTTTTCAAAACCCGTGAAACAAAGACAGTGAAAGAGAGAGAAATTCTTCCAAAATTCGTTCAGGGGCTGTGATGCAACCTGGATTGACCATATCTAGACCCACAGCTGATTGAGACATAAGGGTGGACACTCTTGGGGCTGAGAGGTTCGGTGAGGTTGGGTGAGCCAATGCAGACCCTTTCAAGTAATACTGCATGGTACCCATCCCATGGGTCCCAAATCTCCAGGTTCAAGGGCATCTTCCTACATCGAAAACAGGCATGAGAAACCCAGAAGATGGTACACCGTGTGATCGGGAAAGGTTTCTAAAACGCACCTCATTTCTCATCTCCTTTGCTCGGGTTCGCCATTCCAGCCGATTTACTAGCCATCTCCCTCCTTGGAGAATCAGCACCTTTAACCTCCTGTTCCGTACAGGTTGCAATTAGTCCTGAGGATGAACGGGAAGAGGGGGAACCAATGAGAGACTAGCTCTAGGTGTTGGGACAGGCACAGGTCACTCTATTTTCCCATCAGGAAGAAGAATTAAGCACAAGCTCAGCCTGCCCCCCAGAACCAGTAGAGGGCCTGAAGCAATCCTGCGCTTTTGTGGCCAGCTCCCAAAAAAGCGAGTTGAAAAATGGAGCTCAGGGGCACTGCAATTCACAAACCTGCAGAGTTTTAAATGATACCTCTCGTCCACAAATATATTAAGGGAAGGCAACGAAGAGGCTTTGAAAGCAAGGCAGAATTGCAGGAAACAGATTTCAGGAGGTAGATTCGAATCGCCTTGAAAGCACAGGAAAAGCGGCAAAACGTGGACAATGATGCCCTTGGCCTAAAAGGGCGTATGCGTTTTTTCCTGAATATATTCAGGAAAAAACGCATACGCCCTTTTTGGCCAACCAAGCAACCTGGAAAGGCAAATCAGCGCTCCAAAGAAGTCTGGCTTCCCAGCGGGCAAAAGGGCCATGCGGAAAAAAGTGTCCAAACCAGAACTGCACGACCGGCCATGGAGAAATGGGAGCCTTGCTTCGCTGATGGGCGGGATGTAAATTGCCAACAGCCACTCGGGAGAAGTGTACGGTGTGTCCTGAAACATCTAAAAAACACAGCTTGGAGAGCATAGGGCACTTCCACTCATGGGCGTATAAATTGGGAAAACTAAAAATCAGCAAGACACAGGCACCCCAAAGTTTAGGGCTGCTCTGTTGACAAGAACCCCCGCTTCATTACACCTTAAATATCCTAGGAAAGAGAAAAATGGATAAAGAAGTTGTGGTCCTCATGTACAATGGAATATCACTCAGCCATGAAATCAACGTCATAAGGCTAGTAGCAGCACGATGAGTGGATTTAGGTACGACGATTCTAAGTGAAATAAGTCACACAGAAAAAGACACTTATCATAAGATATCACTTAGAGAGGGAATGTAAAAACCGCTACACTTGAACTGAATTACAAAACAGAACAGAGTCACACGTTTAGAAAACACACTATGGCTGCTGAACGGGAAAGGTGAGGTGGGGTGATGCATAAAACAAGGGTTTCAAATTAGCTCCGATACCGTTCCATAAACCCAATATGTAAGAGACAAGACCTATTCCTTTTTCAGTGAACTGGACTCAACACCCCCTATTCACCGCACAAGAATATATCTGACTAGTAAGAATCCTCAAACCTATGTATTGATATCTCTCCGTAAGTGAGTCAAGGGGGTGTAAAGCGGCATAAACACAGCCGTGAAAAGCAGCTAAACCCCATTATAAAAATAAATTACTTTTCAAAACCCGTGAAACAAAGACAGTGAAAGAGAGAGAAATTCTTCCAAAATTCGTTCAGGGGCTGTGATGCAACCTGGATTGACCATATCTAGACCCACAGCTGATTGAGACATAAGGGTGGACACTCTTGGGGCTGAGAGGTTCGGTGAGGTTGGGTGAGCCAACGCAGACCCTTTCAAGTAATACTGCATGGTACCCATCCCATGGGTCCCAAATCTCCAGGTTCAAGGGCATCTTCCTACATGGAAATCAGGCATGAGAAACCCAGAAGATGGTACACCATGTGATCGGGAAAGGTTTCTAAAACGCACCTCATTTCTCATCTCCTTTGCTCGGGTTCGCCATTCCAGCCGATTTACTAGCCATCTCCCTCCTTGGAGAATCAGCACCTTTAACCTCCTGTTCCGTACAGGTTGCAATTTGTCCTGAGGATGAACGGGAAGAGGGGGAACCAATGAGAGACTAGCTCTAGGTGTTGGGACAGGCACAGGTCACTCTATTTTCCCATCAGGAAGAAGAATTAAGCACAAGCTCAGCCTGCCCCCCAGAACCAGAAGAGGGCCTGAAGCAATCCTGCGCTTTTGCGGCCAGCTCCCAAAAAGCGAGCTGAAAAATGGAGCTCAGGGGCACTGCAATTCACAAACCTGCAGAGTTTTAAATGATACCTCTCATCCACAAATATATTAAGGGAAGGCAACGAAGAGGCTTTGAAAGCAAGGCAGAATTGCAGGAAACAGATTTCAGGAGGTAGATTCGAATCGCCTTGAAAGCACAGGAAAAGCGGCAAAACGTGGACAATGATGCCCTTGGCCTAAAAGGGCGTATGCGTTTTTTCCTGAATATATTCAGGAAAAAACGCATACGCCCTTTTTGGCCAACCAAGCAACCTGGAAAGGCCAATCAGCGCTCCAAAGAAGTCTGGCTTCCCAGCGGGCAAAAGGGCCATGCGGAAAAAAGTGTCCATACCAGAACTGCACGACCGGCCATGGAGAAATGGGAGCCTTGCTTCGCTGATGGGCGGGATGTAAATTGCCAACAGCCACTCGGGAGAAGTGTACGGTGTGTCCTGAAACATCTAAAAAACACAGCTTGGAGAGCATAGGGCACTTCCACTCATGGGCGTATAAATTGGGAAAACTAAAAATCAGCAAGACACAGGCACCCCAAAGTTTAGGGCTGCTCTGTTGACAAGAACCCCCGCTTCATTACACCTTAAATATCCTAGGAAAGAGAAAAATGGATAAAGAAGTTGTGGTCCTCATGTACAATGGAATATCACTCAGCCATGAAATCAACGTCATAAGGCTAGTAGCAGCACGATGAGTGGATTTAGGTACGACGATTCTAAGTGAAATAAGTCACACAGAAAAAGACACTTATCATAAGATATCACTTCTAGAGGGAATGTAAAAACCGCTACACTTGAACTGAATTACAAAACAGAACAGAGTCACACGTTTAGAAAACACACTATGGCTGCTGAACGGGAAAGGTGAGGTGGGGTGATGCATAAAACAAGGGTTTCAAATTAGCTCCGATACCGTTCCATAAACCCAATATGTAAGAGACAAGACCTATTCCTTTTTCAGTGAACTGGACTCAACACCCCCTATTCACCGCACAAGAATATATCTGACTAGTAAGAATCCTCAAACCTATGTATTGATATCTCTCTGTAAGTGAGTCAAGGGGGTGTAAAGCGGCATAAACACAGCCGTGAAAAGCAGCTAAACCCCATTATAAAAATAAATTACTTTTCAAAACCCGTGAAACAAAGACAGTGAAAGAGAGAGAAATTCTTCCAAAATTCGTTCAGGGGCTGTGATGCAACCTGGATTGACCATATCTAGACCCACAGCTGATTGAGACATAAGGGTGGACACTCTTGGGGCTGAGAGGTTCGGTGAGGTTGGGTGAGCCAACGCAGACCCTTTTAAGTAATACTGCATGGTACCCATCCCATGGGTCCCAAATCTCCAGGTTCAAGGGCATCTTCCTACATCGAAAACAGGCATGAGAAACCCAGAAGATGGTACACCGTGTGATCGGGAAAGGTTTCTAAAACGCACCTCATTTCTCATCTCCTTTGCTCGGGTTCGCCATTCCAGCCGATTTACTAGCCATCTCCCTCCTTGGAGAATCAGCACCTTTAACCTCCTGTTCCGTACAGGTTGCAATTTGTCCTGAGGATGAACGGGAAGAGGGGGAACCAATGAGAGGCTAGCTCTAGGTGTTGGGACAGGCACAGGTCACTCTATTTTCCCATCAGGAAGAAGAATTAAGCACAAGCTCAGCCTGCCCCCCAGAACCAGAAGAGGGCCTGAAGCAATCCTGCGCTTTTGCGGCCAGCTCCCAAAAAAGCGAGTTGAAAAATGGAGCTCAGGGGCACTGCAATTCACAAACCTGCAGAGTTTTAAACGATACCTCTCGTCCACAAATATATTAAGGGAAGGCAACGAAGAGGCTTTGAATGCAAGGCAGAATTGCAGGAAACAGATTTCAGGAGGTAGATTCGAATCGCCTTGAAAGCACATGAAAAGCAGCAAAACGTGGACAATGATGCCCTTGGCCAAAAAGGGCGTATGCGTTTTTTCCTGAATATATTCAGGGAAAAACGCATACGCCCTTTTTGGCCAACCAAGCAACCTGGAAAGGCCAATCAGCGCTCCAAAGAAGTCTCGCTTCCCAGCGGGCAAAAGGGCCATGCGGAAAAAAGTGTCCAAACCAGAAATGCACGACCGGCCATGGAGAAATGGGAGCCTTGCTTCGCTGATGGGCGGGATGTAAATTGCCAACAGCCACTCGGGAGAAGTGTACGGTGTGTCCTGAAACATCTAAAAAACACAGCTTGGAGAGCATAGGGCACTTCCACTCATGGGCGTATAAATTGGGAAAACTAAAAATCAGCAAGACACAGGCACCCCAAAGTTTAGGGCTGCTCTGTTGACAAGAACCCCCACTTCATTACACCTTAAATATCCTAGGAAAGAGAAAAATGGATAAAGAAGTTGGGGTCCTCATGTACAATGGAATATCACTCAGCCATGAAATCAACGTCATAAGGCTATTAGCAGCACGATGAGTGGATTTAGGTACGACGATTCTAAGTGAAATAAGTCACACAGAAAAAGACACTTATCCTAAGATATCACTTAGAGAGGGAATGTAAAAACCGCTACACTTGAACTGAATTACAAAACAGAAGAGAGTCACACGTTTACAAAACACACTATGGCTGCTGAACGGGAAAGGTGAGGTGGGGTGATGCATAAAACAAGGGTTTCAAATTAGCTCCGATACCGTTCCATAAACCCAATATGTAAGAGACAAGACCTATTCCTTTTTCAGTGAACTGGACTCAACACCCCCTATTCACCGCACAAGAATATATCTGACTAGTAAGAATCCTCAAACCTATGTATTGATATCTCTCTGTAAGTGAGTCAAGGGGGTGTAAAGCGGCATAAACACAGCCGTGAAAAGCAGCTAAACCCCATTATAAAAATAAATTACTTTTCAAAACCCGTGAAACAAAGACAGTGAAAGAGAGAGAAATTCTTCCAAAATTCGTTCAGGGGCTGTGATGCAACCTGGATTGACCATATCTAGACCCACAGCTGATTGAGACATAAGGGTGGACACTCTTGGGGCTGAGAGGTTCGGTGAGGTTGGGTGAGCCAATGCAGACCCTTTCAAGTAATACTGCATGGTACCCATCCCATGGGTCCCAAATCTCCAGGTTCAAGGGCATCTTCCTACATGGAAATCAGGCATGAGAAACCCAGAAGATGGTACACCATGTGATCGGGAAAGGTTTCTAAAACGCACCTCATTTCTCATCTCCTTTGCTCGGGTTCGCCATTCCAGCTGATTTACTAGCCATCTCCCTCCTTGGAGAATCAGCACCTTTAACCTCCTGTTCCGTACAGGTTGCAATTTGTCCTGAGGATGAACGGGAAGAGGGGGAACCAATGAGAGACTAGCTCTAGGTGTTGGGACAGGCACAGGTCACTCTATTTTCCCATCAGGAAGAAGAATTAAGCACAAGCTCAGCCTGCCCCCCAGAACCAGAAGAGGGCCTGAAGCAATCCTGCGCTTTTGCGGCCAGATCCCAAAAAAGCGAGTTGAAAAATGGAGCTCAGGGGCACTGCAATTCACAAACCTGCAGAGTTTTAAATGATACCTCTCATCCACAAATATATTAAGGGAAGGCAACGAAGAGGCTTTGAAAGCAAGGCAGAATTGCAGGAAACACATTTCAGGAGGTAGATTCGAATCGCCTTGAAAGCACATGAAAAGCCGCAAAACGTGGACAATGATGCCCTTGGCCTAAAAGGGCGTATGCGTTTTTTCCTGAATATATTCAGGAAAAAACGCATACGCCCTTTTTGGCCAACCAAGCAACCTGGAAAGGCCAATCAGCGCTCCAAAGAAGTCTGGCTTCCCAGCGGGCAAAAGGGCCATGCGGAAAAAAGTGTCCAAACCAGAACTGCACGACCGGCCATGGAGAAATGGGAGCCTTGCTTCGCTGATGGGCGGGATGTAAATTGCCAACAGCCACTCGGGAGAAGTGTACGGTGTGTCCTGAAACATCTAAAAAACACAGCTTGGAGAGCATAGGGCACTTCCACTCATGGGCGTATAAATTGGGAAAACTAAAAATCAGCAAGACACAGGCACCCCAAAGTTTAGGGCTGCTCTGTTGACAAGAACCCCCGCTTCATTACACCTTAAATATCCTAGGAAAGAGAAAAATGGATAAAGAAGTTGTGGTCCTCATGTACAATGGAATATCACTCAGCCATGAAATCAACGTCATAAGGCTAGTAGCAGCACGATGAGTGGATTTAGGTACGACGATTCTAAGTGAAATAAGTCACACAGAAAAAGACACTTATCATAAGATATCACTTAGAGAGGGAATGTAAAAACCGCTACACTTGAACTGAATTACAAAACAGAAGAGAGTCACACGTTTAGAAAACACACTATGGCTGCTGAACGGGAAAGGTGAGGTGGGGTGATGCATAAAACAAGGGTTTCAAATTAGCTCCGATACCGTTCCATAAACCCAATATGTAAGAGACAAGACCTATTCCTTTTTCAGTGAACTGGACTCAACACCCCCTATTCACCGCACAAGAATATATCTGACTAGTAAGAATCCTCAAACCTATGTATTGATATCTCTCTGTAAGTGAGTCAAGGGGGTGTAAAGCGGCATAAACACAGCCGTGAAAAGCAGCTAAACCCCATTATAAAAATAAATTACTTTTCAAAACCCGTGAAACAAAGACAGTGAAAGAGAGAGAAATTCTTCCAAAATTCGTTCAGGGGCTGTGATGCAACCTGGATTGACCATATCTAGACCCACAGCTGATTGAGACATAAGGGTGGACACTCTTGGGGCTGAGAGGTTCGGTGAGGTTGGGTGAGCCAACGCAGACCCTTTCAAGTAATACTGCATGGTACCCATCCCATGGGTCCCAAATCACCAGGTTCAAGGGCATCTTCCTACATGGAAATCAGGCATGAGAAACCCAGAAGATGGTACACCATGTGATCGGGAAAGGTTTCTAAAACGCACCTCATTTCTCATCTCCTTTGCTCGGGTTCGCCATTCCAGCCGATTTACTAGCCATCTCCCTCCTTGGAGAATCAGCACCTTTAACCTCCTGTTCCGTACAGGTTGCAATTTGTCCTGAGGATGAACGGGAAGAGGGGGAACCAATGAGAGACTAGCTCTAGGTGTTGGGACAGGCACAGGTCACTCTATTTTCCCATCAGGAAGAAGAATTAAGCACAAGCTCAGCCTGCCCCCCAGAACCAGAAGAGGGCCTGAAGCAATCCTGCGCTTTTGCGGCCAGCTCCCAAAAAAGCGAGTTGAAAAATGGAGCTCAGGGGCACTGCAATTCACAAACCTGCAGAGTTTTAAATGATACCTCTCGTCCACAAATATATTAAGGGAAGGCAACGAAGAGGCTTTGAAAGCAAGGCAGAATTGCAGGAAACAGATTTCAGGAGGTAGATTCGAATCGCCTTGAAAGCACATGAAAAGCGGCAAAACGTGGACAATGATGCCCTTGGCCTAAAAGGGCGTATGCGTTTTTTCCTGAATATATTCAGGAAAAAACGCATACGCCCTTTTTGGCCAACCAAGCAACCTGGAAAGGCCAATCAGCGCTCCAAAGAAGTCTGGCTTCCCAGCGGGCAAAAGGGCCATGCGGAAAAAAGTGTCCAAACCAGAACTGCACGACCGGCCATGGAGAAATGGGAGCCTTGCTTCGCTGATGGGCGGGATGTAAATTGCCAACAGCCACTCGGGAGAAGTGTACGGTGTGTCCTGAAACATCTAAAAAACACAGCTTGGAGAGCATAGGGCACTTCCACTCATGGGCGTATAAATTGGGAAAACTAAAAATCAGCAAGACACAGGCACCCCAAAGTTTAGGGCTGCTCTGTTGACAAGAACCCCCACTTCATTGCACCTTAAATATCCTAGGAAAGAGAAAAATGGATAAAGAAGTTGTGGTCCTCATGTACAATGGAATATCACTCAGCCATGAAATCAACGTCATAAGGCTAGTAGCAGAACGATGAGTGGATTTAGGTACGACGATTCTAAGTGAAATAAGTCACACAGAAAAAGACACTTATCCTAAGATATCACTTAGAGAGGGAATGTAAAAACCGCTACACTTGAACTGAATTACAAAACAGAAGAGAGTCACACGTTTACAAAACACACTATGGCTGCTGAACGGGAAAGGTGAGGTGGGGTGATGCATAAAACAAGGGTTTCAAATTAGCTCCGATACCGTTCCATAAACCCAATATGTAAGAGACAAGACCTATTCCTTTTTCAGTGAACTGGACTCAACACCCCCTATTCACCGCAGAAGAATATATCTGACTAGTAAGAATCCTCAAACCTATGTATTGATATCTCTCTGTAAGTGAGTCAAGGGGGTGTAAAGCGGCATAAACACAGCCGTGAAAAGCAGCTAAACCCCATTATAAAAATAAATTACTTTTCAAAACCCGTGAAACAAAGACAGTGAAAGAGAGAGAAATTCTTCCAAAATTCGTTCAGGGGCTGTGATGCAACCTGGATTGACCATATCTAGACCCACAGCTGTTTGAGACATAAGGGTGGACACTCTTGGGGCTGAGAGGTTCGGTGAGGTTGGGTGAGCCAATGCAGACCCTTTCAAGTAATACTGCATGGTACCCATCCCATGGGTCCCAAATCTCCAGGTTCAAGGGCATCTTCCTACATGGAAATCAGGCATGAGAAACCCAGAAGATGGTACACCATGTGATCGGGAAAGGTTTCTAAAACGCACCTCATTTCTCATCTCCTTTGCTCGGGTTCGCCATTCCAGCTGATTTACTAGCCATCTCCCTCCTTGGAGAATCAGCACCTTTAACCTCCTGTTCCGTACAGGTTGCAATTTGTCCTGAGGATGAACGGGAAGAGGGGGAACCAATGAGAGACTAGCTCTAGGTGTTGGGACAGGCACAGGTCACTCTATTTTCCCATCAGGAAGAAGAATTAAGAACAAGCTCAGCCTGCCCCCCAGAACCAGAAGAGGGCCTGAAGCAATCCTGCGCTTTTGCGGCCAGCTCCCAAAAAAGCGAGTTGAAAAATGGAGCTCAGGGGCACTGCAATTCACAAACCTGCAGAGTTTTAAATGATACCTCTCGTCCACAAATATATTAAGGGAAGGCAACGAAGAGGCTTTGAAAGCAAGGCAGAATTGCAGGAAACAGATTTCAGGAGGTAGATTCGAATCGCCTTGAAAGCACATGAAAAGCGGCAAAACGTGGACAATGATGCCCTTGGCCTAAAAGGGCGTATGCGTTTTTTCCTGAATATATTCAGGAAAAAACGCATACGCCCTTTTTGGCCAACCAAGCAACCTGGAAAGGCCAATCAGCGCTCCAAAGAAGTCTGGCTTCCCAGCGGGCAAAAGGGCCATGCGGAAAAAAGTGTCCAAACCAGAACTGCACGACCGGCCATGGAGAAATGGGAGCCTTGCTTCGCTGATGGGCGGGATGTAAATTGCCAACAGCCACTCGGGAGAAGTGTACGGTGTGTCCTGAAACATCTAAAAAACACAGCTTGGAGAGCATAGGGCACTTCCACTCATGGGCGTATAAATTGGGAAAACTAAAAATCAGCAAGACACAGGCACCCCAAAGTTTAGGGCTGCTCTGTTGACAAGAACCCCCACTTCATTGCACCTTAAATATCCTAGGAAAGAGAAAAATGGATAAAGAAGTTGTGGTCCTCATGTACAATGGAATATCACTCAGCCATGAAATCAACGTCATAAGGCTAGTAGCAGAACGATGAGTGGATTTAGGTACGACGATTCTAAGTGAAATAAGTCACACAGAAAAAGACACTTATCCTAAGATATCACTTAGAGAGGGAATGTAAAAACCGCTACACTTGAACTGAATTACAAAACAGAACAGAGTCACACGTTTAGAAAACACACTATGGCTGCTGAACGGGAAAGGTGAGGTGGGGTGATGCATAAAACAAGGGTTTCAAATTAGCTCCGATACCGTTCCATAAACCCAATATGTAAGAGACAAGACCTATTCCTTTTTCAGTGACCTGGACTCAACACCCCCTATTCACCGCACAAGAATATATCTGACTAGTAAGAATCTTCAAACCTATGTATTGATATCTCTCTGTAATTGAGTCAAGGGCGTGTAAAGCGGCATAAACACAGCCGTGAAAAGCAGCTAAACCCCATTATAAAAATAAATTACTTTTCAAAACCCGTGAAACAAAGACAGTGAAAGAGAGAGAAATTCTTCCAAAATTCGTTCAGGGGCTGTGATGCAACCTGGATTGACCATATCTAGACCCACAGCTGATTGAGACATAAGGGTGGACACTCTTGGGGCTGAGAGGTTCGGTGAGGTTGGGTGAGCCAATGCAGACCCTTTCAAGTAATACTGCATGGTACCCATCCCATGGGTCCCAAATCTCCAGGTTCAAGGGCATCTTCCTACATGGAAATCAGGCATGAGAAACCCAGAAGATGGTACACCATGTGATCGGGAAAGGTTTCTAAAACGCACCTCATTTCTCATCTCCTTTGCTCGGGTTCGCCATTCCAGCTGATTTACTAGCCATCTCCCTCCTTGGAGAATCAGCACCTTTAACCTCCTGTTCCGTACAGGTTGCAATTTGTCCTGAGGATGAACGGGAAGAGGGGGAACCAATGAGAGACTAGCTCTAGGTGTTGGGACAGGCACAGGTCACTCTATTTTCCCATCAGGAAGAAGAATTAAGCACAAGCTCAGCCTGCCCCCCAGAACCAGAAGAGGGCCTGAAGCAATCCTGCGCTTTTGCGGCCAGATCCCAAAAAAGCGAGTTGAAAAATGGAGCTCAGGGGCACTGCAATTCACAAACCTGCAGAGTTTTAAATGATACCTCTCATCCACAAATATATTAAGGGAAGGCAACGAAGAGGCTTTGAAAGCAAGGCAGAATTGCAGGAAACACATTTCAGGAGGTAGATTCGAATCGCCTTGAAAGCACATGAAAAGCCGCAAAACGTGGACAATGATGCCCTTGGCCTAAAAGGGCGTATGCGTTTTTTCCTGAATATATTCAGGAAAAAACGCATACGCCCTTTTTGGCCAACCAAGCAACCTGGAAAGGCCAATCAGCGCTCCAAAGAAGTCTGGCTTCCCAGCGGGCAAAAGGGCCATGCGGAAAAAAGTGTCGAAACCAGAACTGCACGACCGGCCATGGAGAAATGGGAGCCTTGCTTCGCTGATGGGCGGGATGTAAATTGCCAACAGCCACTCGGGAGAAGTGTACGGTGTGTCCTGAAACATCTAAAAAACACAGCTTGGAGAGCATAGGGCACTTCCACTCATGGGCGTATAAATTGGGAAAACTAAAAATCAGCAAGACACAGGCACCCCAAAGTTTAGGGCTGCTCTGTTGACAAGAACCCCCACTTCATTACACCTTAAATATCCTAGGAAAGAGAAAAATGGATAAAGAAGTTGGGGTCCTCATGTACAATGGAATATCACTCAGCCATGAAATCAACGTCATAAGGCTAGTAGCAGCACGATGAGTGGATTTAGGTACGACGATTCTAAGTGAAATAAGTCACACAGAAAAAGACACTTATCCTAAGATATCACTTAGAGAAGGAATGTAAAAACCGCTACACTTGAACTGAATTACAAAACAGAACAGAGTCAGACGTTTACAAAACACACTATGGCTGCTGAACGGGAAAGGTGAGGTGGGGTGATGCATAAAACAAGGGTTTCAAATTAGCTCCGATACCGTTCCATAAACCCAATATGTAAGAGACAAGACCTATTCCTTTTTCAGTGAACTGGACTCAACACCCCCTATTCACCGCAGAAGAATATATCTGACTAGTAAGAATCCTCAAACCTATGTATTGATATCTCTCTGTAAGTGAGTCAAGGGGGTGTAAAGCGGCATAAACACAGCCGTGAAAAGCAGCTAAACCCCATTATAAAAATAAATTACTTTTCAAAACCCGTGAAACAAAGACAGTGAAAGAGAGAGAAATTCTTCCAAAATTCGTTCAGGGGCTGTGATGCAACCTGGATTGACCATATCTAGACCCACAGCTGATTGAGACATAAGGGTGGACACTCTTGGGGCTGAGAGGTTCGGTGAGGTTGGGTGAGCCAACGCAGACCCTTTCAAGTAATACTGCATGGTACCCATCCCATGGGTCCCAAATCTCCAGGTTCAAGGGCATCTTCCTACATGGAAATCAGGCATGAGAAACCCAGAAGATGGTACACCATGTGATCGGGAAAGGTTTCTAAAACGCACCTCATTTCTCATCTCCTTTGCTCGGGTTCGCCATTCCAGCTGATTTACTAGCCATCTCCCTCCTTGGAGAATCAGCACCTTTAACCTCCTGTTCCGTACAGGTTGCAATTTGTCCTGAGGATGAACGGGAAGAGGGGGAACCAATGAGAGACTAGCTCTAGGTGTTGGGACAGGCACAGGTCACTCTATTTTCCCATCAGGAAGAAGAATTAAGCACAAGCTCAGCCTGCCCCCCAGAACCAGAAGAGGGCCTGAAGCAATCCTGCGCTTTTGCGGCCAGATCCCAAAAAAGCGAGTTGAAAAATGGAGCTCAGGGGCACTGCAATTCACAAACCTGCAGAGTTTTAAATGATACCTCTCATCCACAAATATATTAAGGGAAGGCAACGAAGAGGCTTTGAAAGCAAGGCAGAATTGCAGGAAACACATTTCAGGAGGTAGATTCGAATCGCCTTGAAAGCACATGAAAAGCGGCAAAACGTGGACAATGATGCCCTTGGCCTAAAAGGGCGTATGCGTTTTTTCCTGAATATATTCAGGAAAAAACGCATACGCCCTTTTTGGCCAACCAAGCAACCTGGAAAGGCCAATCAGCGCTCCAAAGAAGTCTGGCTTCCCAGCGGGCAAAAGGGCCATGCGGAAAAAAGTGTCCAAACCAGAACTGCACGACCGGCCATGGAGAAATGGGAGCCTTGCTTCGCTGATGGGCGGGATGTAAATTGCCAACAGCCACTCGGGAGAAGTGTACGGTGTGTCCTGAAACATCTAAAAAACACAGCTTGGAGAGCATAGGGCACTTCCACTCATGGGCGTATAAATTGGGAAAACTAAAAATCAGCAAGACACAGGCACCCCAAAGTTTAGGGCTGCTCTGTTGACAAGAACCCCCGCTTCATTACACCTTAAATATCCTAGGAAAGAGAAAAATGGATAAAGAAGTTGTGGTCCTCATGTACAATGGAATATCACTCAGCCATGAAATCAACGTCATAAGGCTAGTAGCAGCACGATGAGTGGATTTAGGTACGACGATTCTAAGTGAAATAAGTCACACAGAAAAAGACACTTATCATAAGATATCACTTAGAGAGGGAATGTAAAAACCGCTACACTTGAACTGAATTACAAAACAGAAGAGAGTCACACGTTTAGAAAACACACTATGGCTGCTGAACGGGAAAGGTGAGGTGGGGTGATGCATAAAACAAGGGTTTCAAATTAGCTCCGATACCGTTCCATAAACCCAATATGTAAGAGACAAGACCTATTCCTTTTTCAGTGAACTGGACTCAACACCCCCTATTCACCGCACAAGAATATATCTGACTAGTAAGAATCCTCAAACCTATGTATTGATATCTCTCTGTAAGTGAGTCAAGGGGGTGTAAAGCGGCATAAACACAGCCGTGAAAAGCAGCTAAACCCCATTATAAAAATAAATTACTTTTCAAAACCCGTGAAACAAAGACAGTGAAAGAGAGAGAAATTCTTCCAAAATTCGTTCAGGGGCTGTGATGCAACCTGGATTGACCATATCTAGACCCACAGCTGATTGAGACATAAGGGTGGACACTCTTGGGGCTGAGAGGTTCGGTGAGGTTGGGTGAGCCAACGCAGACCCTTTCAAGTAATACTGCATGGTACCCATCCCATGGGTCCCAAATCACCAGGTTCAAGGGCATCTTCCTACATGGAAATCAGGCATGAGAAACCCAGAAGATGGTACACCATGTGATCGGGAAAGGTTTCTAAAACGCACCTCATTTCTCATCTCCTTTGCTCGGGTTCGCCATTCCAGCCGATTTACTAGCCATCTCCCTCCTTGGAGAATCAGCACCTTTAACCTCCTGTTCCGTACAGGTTGCAATTTGTCCTGAGGATGAACGGGAAGAGGGGGAACCAATGAGAGACTAGCTCTAGGTGTTGGGACAGGCACAGGTCACTCTATTTTCCCATCAGGAAGAAGAATTAAGAACAAGCTCAGCCTGCCCCCCAGAACCAGAAGAGGGCCTGAAGCAATCCTGCGCTTTTGCGGCCAGCTCCCAAAAAAGCGAGTTGAAAAATGGAGCTCAGGGGCACTGCAATTCACAAACCTGCAGAGTTTTAAATGATACCTCTCGTCCACAAATATATTAAGGGAAGGCAACGAAGAGGCTTTGAAAGCAAGGCAGAATTGCAGGAAACAGATTTCAGGAGGTAGATTCGAATCGCCTTGAAAGCACATGAAAAGCGGCAAAACGTGGACAATGATGCCCTTGGCCTAAAAGGGCGTATGCGTTTTTTCCTGAATATATTCAGGAAAAAACGCATACGCCCTTTTTGGCCAACCAAGCAACCTGGAAAGGCCAATCAGCGCTCCAAAGAAGTCTGGCTTCCCAGCGGGCAAAAGGGCCATGCGGAAAAAAGTGTCCAAACCAGAACTGCACGACCGGCCATGGAGAAATGGGAGCCTTGCTTCGCTGATGGGCGGGATGTAAATTGCCAACAGCCACTCGGGAGAAGTGTACGGTGTGTCCTGAAACATCTAAAAAACACAGCTTGGAGAGCATAGGGCACTTCCACTCATGGGCGTATAAATTGGGAAAACTAAAAATCAGCAAGACACAGGCACCCCAAAGTTTAGGGCTGCTCTGTTGACAAGAACCCCCACTTCATTGCACCTTAAATATCCTAGTAAAGAGAAAAATGGATAAAGAAGTTGTGGTCCTCATGTACAATGGAATATCACTCAGCCATGAAATCAACGTCATAAGGCTAGTAGCAGAACGATGAGTGGATTTAGGTACGACGATTCTAAGTGAAATAAGTCACACAGAAAAAGACACTTATCCTAAGATATCACTTAGAGAGGGAATGTAAAAACCGCTACACTTGAACTGAATTACAAAACAGAACAGAGTCACACGTTTAGAAAACACACTATGGCTGCTGAACGGGAAAGGTGAGGTGGGGTGATGCATAAAACAAGGGTTTCAAATTAGCTCCGATACCGTTCCATAAACCCAATATGTAAGAGACAAGACCTATTCCTTTTTCAGTGACCTGGACTCAACACCCCCTATTCACCGCACAAGAATATATCTGACTAGTAAGAATCTTCAAACCTATGTATTGATATCTCTCTGTAAGTGAGTCAAGGGGGTGTAAAGCGGCATAAACACAGCCGTGAAAAGCAGCTAAACCCCATTATAAAAATAAATTACTTTTCCAAACCCGTGAAACAAAGACAGTGAAAGAGAGAGAAATTCTTCCAAAATTCGTTCAGGGGCTGTGATGCAACCTGGATTGACCATATCTAGACCCACAGCTGATTGAGACATAAGGGTGGACACTCTTGGGGCTGAGAGGTTCGGTAAGGTTGGGTGAGCCAACGCAGACCCTTTCAAGTAATACTGCATGGTACCCATCCCATGGGTCCCAAATCTCCAGGTTCAAGGGCATCTTCCTACATGGAAATCAGGCATGAGAAACCCAGAAGATGGTACACCATGTGATCGGGAAAGGTTTCTAAAACGCACCTCATTTCTCATCTCCTTTGCTCGGGTTCGCCATTCCAGCCGATTTACTAGCCATCTCCCTCCTTGGAGAATCAGCACCTTTAACCTCCTGTTCCGTACAGGTTGCAATTTGTCCTGAGGATGAACGGGAAGAGGGGGAACCAATGAGAGACTAGCTCTAGGTGTTGGGACAGGCACAGGTCACTCTATTTTCCCATCAGGAAGAAGAATTAAGCACAAGCTCAGCCTGCCCCCCAGAACCAGAAGAGGGCCTGAAGCAATCCTGCGCTTTTGCGGCCAGCTCCGAAAAAGCGAGCTGAAAAATGGAGCTCAGGGGCACTGCAATTCACAAACCTGCAGAGTTTTAAATGATACCTCTCATCCACAAATATATTAAGGGAAGGCAACGAAGAGGCTTTGAAAGCAAGGCAGAATTGCAGGAAACAGATTTCAGGTGGTAGATTCGAATCGCCTTGAAAGCACAGGAAAAGCGGCAAAACGTGGACAATGATGCCCTTGGCCTAAAAGGGCGTATGCGTTTTTTCCTGAATATATTCAGGAAAAAACGCATACGCCCTTTTTGGCCAACCAAGCAACCTGGAAAGGCAAATCAGCGCTCCAAAGAAGTCTCGCTTCCCAGCGGGCAAAAGGGCCATGCGGAAAAAAGTGTCCAAACCAGAACTGCACGACCGGCCATGGAGAAATGGGAGCCTTGCTTCGCTGATGGGCGGGATGTAAATTGCCAACAGCCACTCGGGAGAAGTGTACGGTGTGTCCTGAAACATCTAAAAAACACAGCTTGGAGAGCATAGGGCACTTCCACTCATGGGCGTATAAATTGGGAAAACTAAAAATCAGCAAGACACAGGCACCCCAAAGTTTAGGGCTGCTCTGTTGACAAGAACCCCCACTTCATTACACCTTAAATATCCTAGGAAAGAGAAAAATGGATAAAGAAGTTGGGGTCCTCATGTACAATGGAATATCACTCAGCCATGAAATCAACGTCATAAGGCTAGTAGCAGCACGATGAGTGGATTTAGGTACGACGATTCTAAGTGAAATAAGTCACACAGAAAAAGACACTTATCCTAAGATATCACTTAGAGAGGGAATGTAAAAACCGCTACACTTGAACTGAATTACAAAACAGAAGAGAGTCACACGTTTACAAAACACACTATGGCTGCTGAACGGGAAAGGTGAGGTGGGGTGATGCATAAAACAAGGGTTTCAAATTAGCTCCGATACCGTTCCATAAACCCAATATGTAAGAGACAAGACCTATTCCTTTTTCAGTGAACTGGACTCAACACCCCCTATTCACCGCAGAAGAATATATCTGACTAGTAAGAATCCTCAAACCTATGTATTGATATCTCTCTGTAAGTGAGTCAAGGGGGTGTAAAGCGGCATAAACACAGCCGTGAAAAGCAGCTAAACCCCATTATAAAAATAAATTACTTTTCAAAACCCGTGAAACAAAGACAGTGAAAGAGAGAGAAATTCTTCCAAAATTCGTTCAGGGGCTGTGATGCAACCTGGATTGACCATATCTAGACCCACAGCTGATTGAGACATAAGGGTGGACACTCTTGGGGCTGAGAGGTTCGGTGAGGTTGGGTGAGCCAACGCAGACCCTTTCAAGTAATACTGCATGGTACCCATCCCATGGGTCCCAAATCTCCAGGTTCAAGGGCATCTTCCTACATGGAAATCAGGCATGAGAAACCCAGAAGATGGTACACCATGTGATCGGGAAAGGTTTCTAAAACGCACCTCATTTCTCATCTCCTTTGCTCGGGTTCGCCATTCCAGCTGATTTACTAGCCATCTCCCTCCTTGGAGAATCAGCACCTTTAACCTCCTGTTCCGTACAGGTTGCAATTTGTCCTGAGGATGAACGGGAAGAGGGGGAACCAATGAGAGACTAGCTCTAGGTGTTGGGACAGGCACAGGTCACTCTATTTTCCCATCAGGAAGAAGAATTAAGCACAAGCTCAGCCTGCCCCCCAGAACCAGAAGAGGGCCTGAAGCAATCCTGCGCTTTTGCGGCCAGATCCCAAAAAAGCGAGTTGAAAAATGGAGCTCAGGGGCACTGCAATTCACAAACCTGCAGAGTTTTAAATGATACCTCTCATCCACAAATATATTAAGGGAAGGCAACGAAGAGGCTTTGAAAGCAAGGCAGAATTGCAGGAAACACATTTCAGGAGGTAGATTCGAATCGCCTTGAAAGCACATGAAAAGCGGCAAAACGTGGACAATGATGCCCTTGGCCTAAAAGGGCGTATGCGTTTTTTCCTGAATATATTCAGGAAAAAACGCATACGCCCTTTTTGGCCAACCAAGCAACCTGGAAAGGCCAATCAGCGCTCCAAAGAAGTCTGGCTTCCCAGCGGGCAAAAGGGCCATGCGGAAAAAAGTGTCCAAACCATAACTGCACGACCGGCCATGGAGAAATGGGAGCCTTGCTTCGCTGATGGGCGGGATGTAAATTGCCAACAGCCACTCGGGAGAAGTGTACGGTGTGTCCTGAAACATCTAAAAAACACAGCTTGGAGAGCATAGGGCACTTCCACTCATGGGCGTATAAATTGGGAAAACTAAAAATCAGCAAGACACAGGCACCCCAAAGTTTAGGGCTGCTCTGTTGACAAGAACCCCCGCTTCATTACACCTTAAATATCCTAGGAAAGAGAAAAATGGATAAAGAAGTTGTGGTCCTCATGTACAATGGAATATCACTCAGCCATGAAATCAACGTCATAAGGCTAGTAGCAGCACGATGAGTGGATTTAGGTACGACGATTCTAAGTGAAATAAGTCACACAGAAAAAGACACTTATCATAAGATATCACTTAGAGAGGGAATGTAAAAACCGCTACACTTGAACTGAATTACAAAACAGAAGAGAGTCACACGTTTAGAAAACACACTATGGCTGCTGAACGGGAAAGGTGAGGTGGGGTGATGCATAAAACAAGGGTTTCAAATTAGCTCCGATACCGTTCCATAAACCCAATATGTAAGAGACAAGACCTATTCCTTTTTCAGTGAACTGGACTCAACACCCCCTATTCACCGCACAAGAATATATCTGACTAGTAAGAATCCTCAAACCTATGTATTGATATCTCTCTGTAAGTGAGTCAAGGGGGTGTAAAGCGGCATAAACACAGCCGTGAAAAGCAGCTAAACCCCATTATAAAAATAAATTACTTTTCAAAACCCGTGAAACAAAGACAGTGAAAGAGAGAGAAATTCTTCCAAAATTCGTTCAGGGGCTGTGATGCAACCTGGATTGACCATATCTAGACCCACAGCTGATTGAGACATAAGGGTGGACACTCTTGGGGCTGAGAGGTTCGGTGAGGTTGGGTGAGCCAACGCAGACCCTTTCAAGTAATACTGCATGGTACCCATCCCATGGGTCCCAAATCACCAGGTTCAAGGGCATCTTCCTACATGGAAATCAGGCATGAGAAACCCAGAAGATGGTACACCATGTGATCGGGAAAGGTTTCTAAAACGCACCTCATTTCTCATCTCCTTTGCTCGGGTTCGCCATTCCAGCCGATTTACTAGCCATCTCCCTCCTTGGAGAATCAGCACCTTTAACCTCCTGTTCCGTACAGGTTGCAATTTGTCCTGAGGATGAACGGGAAGAGGGGGAACCAATGAGAGACTAGCTCTAGGTGTTGGGACAGGCACAGGTCACTCTATTTTCCCATCAGGAAGAAGAATTAAGAACAAGCTCAGCCTGCCCCCCAGAACCAGAAGAGGGCCTGAAGCAATCCTGCGCTTTTGCGGCCAGCTCCCAAAAAAGCGAGTTGAAAAATGGAGCTCAGGGGCACTGCAATTCACAAACCTGCAGAGTTTTAAATGATACCTCTCGTCCACAAATATATTAAGGGAAGGCAACGAAGAGGCTTTGAAAGCAAGGCAGAATTGCAGGAAACAGATTTCAGGAGGTAGATTCGAATCGCCTTGAAAGCACATGAAAAGCGGCAAAACGTGGACAATGATGCCCTTGGCCTAAAAGGGCGTATGCGTTTTTTCCTGAATATATTCAGGAAAAAACGCATACGCCCTTTTTGGCCAACCAAGCAACCTGGAAAGGCCAATCAGCGCTCCAAAGAAGTCTGGCTTCCCAGCGGGCAAAAGGGCCATGCGGAAAAAAGTGTCCAAACCAGAACTGCACGACCGGCCATGGAGAAATGGGAGCCTTGCTTCGCTGATGGGCGGGATGTAAATTGCCAACAGCCACTCGGGAGAAGTGTACGGTGTGTCCTGAAACATCTAAAAAACACAGCTTGGAGAGCATAGGGCACTTCCACTCATGGGCGTATAAATTGGGAAAACTAAAAATCAGCAAGACACAGGCACCCCAAAGTTTAGGGCTGCTCTGTTGACAAGAACCCCCACTTCATTACACCTTAAATATCCTAGGAAAGAGAAAAATGGATAAAGAATTTGGGGTCCTCATGTACAATGGAATATCACTCAGCCATGAAATCAACGTCATAAGGCTAGTAGCAGCACGATGAGTGGATTTAGGTACGACGATTCTAAGTGAAATAAGTCACACAGAAAAAGACACTTATCCTAAGATATCACTTAGAGAGGGAATGTAAAAACCGCTACACTTGAACTGAATTACAAAACAGAAGAGAGTCACACGTTTACAAAACACACTATGGCTGCTGAACGGGAAAGGTGAGGTGGGGTGATGCATAAAACAAGGGTTTCAAATTAGCTCCGATACCGTTCCATAAACCCAATATGTAAGAGACAAGACCTATTCCTTTTTCAGTGAACTGGACTCAACACCCCCTATTCACCGCAGAAGAATATATCTGACTAGTAAGAATCCTCAAACCTATGTATTGATATCTCTCTGTAAGTGAGTCAAGGGGGTGTAAAGCGGCATAAACACAGCCGTGAAAAGCAGCTAAACCCCATTATAAAAATAAATTACTTTTCAAAACCCGTGAAACAAAGACAGTGAAAGAGAGAGAAATTCTTCCAAAATTCGTTCAGGGGCTGTGATGCAACCTGGATTGACCATATCTAGACCCACAGCTGATTGAGACATAAGGGTGGACACTCTTGGGGCTGAGAGGTTCGGTGAGGTTGGGTGAGCCAACGCAGACCCTTTCAAGTAATACTGCATGGTACCCATCCCATGGGTCCCAAATCTCCAGGTTCAAGGGCATCTTCCTACATGGAAATCAGGCATGAGAAACCCAGAAGATGGTACACCATGTGATCGGGAAAGGTTTCTAAAACGCACCTCATTTCTCATCTCCTTTGCTCGGGTTCGCCATTCCAGCTGATTTACTAGCCATCTCCCTCCTTGGAGAATCAGCACCTTTAACCTCCTGTTCCGTACAGGTTGCAATTTGTCCTGAGGATGAACGGGAAGAGGGGGAACCAATGAGAGACTAGCTCTAGGTGTTGGGACAGGCACAGGTCACTCTATTTTCCCATCAGGAAGAAGAATTAAGCACAAGCTCAGCCTGCCCCCCAGAACCAGAAGAGGGCCTGAAGCAATCCTGCGCTTTTGCGGCCAGATCCCAAAAAAGCGAGTTGAAAAATGGAGCTCAGGGGCACTGCAATTCACAAACCTGCAGAGTTTTAAATGATACCTCTCATCCACAAATATATTAAGGGAAGGCAACGAAGAGGCTTTGAAAGCAAGGCAGAATTGCAGGAAACACATTTCAGGAGGTAGATTCGAATCGCCTTGAAAGCACATGAAAAGCGGCAAAACGTGGACAATGATGCCCTTGGCCTAAAAGGGCGTATGCGTTTTTTCCTGAATATATTCAGGAAAAAACGCATACGCCCTTTTTGGCCAACCAAGCAACCTGGAAAGGCCAATCAGCGCTCCAAAGAAGTCTGGCTTCCCAGCGGGCAAAAGGGCCATGCGGAAAAAAGTGTCCAAACCATAACTGCACGACCGGCCATGGAGAAATGGGAGCCTTGCTTCGCTGATGGGCGGGATGTAAATTGCCAACAGCCACTCGGGAGAAGTGTACGGTGTGTCCTGAAACATCTAAAAAACACAGCTTGGAGAGCATAGGGCACTTCCACTCATGGGCGTATAAATTGGGAAAACTAAAAATCAGCAAGACACAGGCACCCCAAAGTTTAGGGCTGCTCTGTTGACAAGAACCCCCGCTTCATTACACCTTAAATATCCTAGGAAAGAGAAAAATGGATAAAGAAGTTGTGGTCCTCATGTACAATGGAATATCACTCAGCCATGAAATCAACGTCATAAGGCTAGTAGCAGCACGATGAGTGGATTTAGGTACGACGATTCTAAGTGAAATAAGTCACACAGAAAAAGACACTTATCATAAGATATCACTTAGAGAGGGAATGTAAAAACCGCTACACTTGAACTGAATTACAAAACAGAAGAGAGTCACACGTTTAGAAAACACACTATGGCTGCTGAACGGGAAAGGTGAGGTGGGGTGATGCATAAAACAAGGGTTTCAAATTAGCTCCGATACCGTTCCATAAACCCAATATGTAAGAGACAAGACCTATTCCTTTTTCAGTGAACTGGACTCAACACCCCCTATTCACCGCACAAGAATATATCTGACTAGTAAGAATCCTCAAACCTATGTATTGATATCTCTCTGTAAGTGAGTCAAGGGGGTGTAAAGCGGCATAAACACAGCCGTGAAAAGCAGCTAAACCCCATTATAAAAATAAATTACTTTTCAAAACCCGTGAAACAAAGACAGTGAAAGAGAGAGAAATTCTTCCAAAATTCGTTCAGGGGCTGTGATGCAACCTGGATTGACCATATCTAGACCCACAGCTGATTGAGACATAAGGGTGGACACTCTTGGGGCTGAGAGGTTCGGTGAGGTTGGGTGAGCCAACGCAGACCCTTTCAAGTAATACTGCATGGTACCCATCCCATGGGTCCCAAATCACCAGGTTCAAGGGCATCTTCCTACATGGAAATCAGGCATGAGAAACCCAGAAGATGGTACACCATGTGATCGGGAAAGGTTTCTAAAACGCACCTCATTTCTCATCTCCTTTGCTCGGGTTCGCCATTCCAGCCGATTTACTAGCCATCTCCCTCCTTGGAGAATCAGCACCTTTAACCTCCTGTTCCGTACAGGTTGCAATTTGTCCTGAGGATGAACGGGAAGAGGGGGAACCAATGAGAGACTAGCTCTAGGTGTTGGGACAGGCACAGGTCACTCTATTTTCCCATCAGGAAGAAGAATTAAGAACAAGCTCAGCCTGCCCCCCAGAACCAGAAGAGGGCCTGAAGCAATCCTGCGCTTTTGCGGCCAGCTCCCAAAAAAGCGAGTTGAAAAATGGAGCTCAGGGGCACTGCAATTCACAAACCTGCAGAGTTTTAAATGATACCTCTCGTCCACAAATATATTAAGGGAAGGCAACGAAGAGGCTTTGAAAGCAAGGCAGAATTGCAGGAAACAGATTTCAGGAGGTAGATTCGAATCGCCTTGAAAGCACATGAAAAGCGGCAAAACGTGGACAATGATGCCCTTGGCCTAAAAGGGCGTATGCGTTTTTTCCTGAATATATTCAGGAAAAAACGCATACGCCCTTTTTGGCCAACCAAGCAACCTGGAAAGGCCAATCAGCGCTCCAAAGAAGTCTGGCTTCCCAGCGGGCAAAAGGGCCATGCGGAAAAAAGTGTCCAAACCAGAACTGCACGACCGGCCATGGAGAAATGGGAGCCTTGCTTCGCTGATGGGCGGGATGTAAATTGCCAACAGCCACTCGGGAGAAGTGTACGGTGTGTCCTGAAACATCTAAAAAACACAGCTTGGAGAGCATAGGGCACTTCCACTCATGGGCGTATAAATTGGGAAAACTAAAAATCAGCAAGACACAGGCACCCCAAAGTTTAGGGCTGCTCTGTTGACAAGAACCCCCACTTCATTGCACCTTAAATATCCTAGGAAAGAGAAAAATGGATAAAGAAGTTGTGGTCCTCATGTACAATGGAATATCACTCAGCCATGAAATCAACGTCATAAGGCTAGTAGCAGAACGATGAGTGGATTTAGGTACGACGATTCTAAGTGAAATAAGTCACACAGAAAAAGACACTTATCCTAAGATATCACTTAGAGAGGGAATGTAAAAACCGCTACACTTGAACTGAATTACAAAACAGAACAGAGTCACACGTTTAGAAAACACACTATGGCTGCTGAACGGGAAAGGTGAGGTGGGGTGATGCATAAAACAAGGGTTTCAAATTAGCTCCGATACCGTTCCATAAACCCAATATGTAAGAGACAAGACCTATTCCTTTTTCAGTGACCTGGACTCAACACCCCCTATTCACCGCACAAGAATATATCTGACTAGTAAGAATCTTCAAACCTATGTATTGATATCTCTCTGTAATTGAGTCAAGGGCGTGTAAAGCGGCATAAACACAGCCGTGAAAAGCAGCTAAACCCCATTATAAAAATAAATTACTTTTCAAAACCCGTGAAACAAAGACAGTGAAAGAGAGAGAAATTCTTCCAAAATTCGTTCAGGGGCTGTGATGCAACCTGGATTGACCATATCTAGACCCACAGCTGATTGAGACATAAGGGTGGACACTCTTGGGGCTGAGAGGTTCGGTGAGGTTGGGTGAGCCAATGCAGACCCTTTCAAGTAATACTGCATGGTACCCATCCCATGGGTCCCAAATCTCCAGGTTCAAGGGCATCTTCCTACATGGAAATCAGGCATGAGAAACCCAGAAGATGGTACACCATGTGATCGGGAAAGGTTTCTAAAACGCACCTCATTTCTCATCTCCTTTGCTCGGGTTCGCCATTCCAGCTGATTTACTAGCCATCTCCCTCCTTGGAGAATCAGCACCTTTAACCTCCTGTTCCGTACAGGTTGCAATTTGTCCTGAGGATGAACGGGAAGAGGGGGAACCAATGAGAGACTAGCTCTAGGTGTTGGGACAGGCACAGGTCACTCTATTTTCCCATCAGGAAGAAGAATTAAGCACAAGCTCAGCCTGCCCCCCAGAACCAGAAGAGGGCCTGAAGCAATCCTGCGCTTTTGCGGCCAGATCCCAAAAAAGCGAGTTGAAAAATGGAGCTCAGGGGCACTGCAATTCACAAACCTGCAGAGTTTTAAATGATACCTCTCATCCACAAATATATTAAGGGAAGGCAACGAAGAGGCTTTGAAAGCAAGGCAGAATTGCAGGAAACACATTTCAGGAGGTAGATTCGAATCGCCTTGAAAGCACATGAAAAGCCGCAAAACGTGGACAATGATGCCCTTGGCCTAAAAGGGCGTATGCGTTTTTTCCTGAATATATTCAGGAAAAAACGCATACGCCCTTTTTGGCCAACCAAGCAACCTGGAAAGGCCAATCAGCGCTCCAAAGAAGTCTGGCTTCCCAGCGGGCAAAAGGGCCATGCGGAAAAAAGTGTCCAAACCAGAACTGCACGACCGGCCATGGAGAAATGGGAGCCTTGCTTCGCTGATGGGCGGGATGTAAATTGCCAACAGCCACTCGGGAGAAGTGTACGGTGTGTCCTGAAACATCTAAAAAACACAGCTTGGAGAGCATAGGGCACTTCCACTCATGGGCGTATAAATTGGGAAAACTAAAAATCAGCAAGACACAGGCACCCCAAAGTTTAGGGCTGCTCTGTTGACAAGAACCCCCGCTTCATTACACCTTAAATATCCTAGGAAAGAGAAAAATGGATAAAGAAGTTGTGGTCCTCATGTACAATGGAATATCACTCAGCCATGAAATCAACGTCATAAGGCTAGTAGCAGCACGATGAGTGGATTTAGGTACGACGATTCTAAGTGAAATAAGTCACACAGAAAAAGACACTTATCATAAGATATCACTTAGAGAGGGAATGTAAAAACCGCTACACTTGAACTGAATTACAAAACAGAAGAGAGTCACACGTTTAGAAAACACACTATGGCTGCTGAACGGGAAAGGTGAGGTGGGGTGATGCATAAAACAAGGGTTTCAAATTAGCTCCGATACCGTTCCATAAACCCAATATGTAAGAGACAAGACCTATTCCTTTTTCAGTGAACTGGACTCAACACCCCCTATTCACCGCACAAGAATATATCTGACTAGTAAGAATCCTCAAACCTATGTATTGATATCTCTCTGTAAGTGAGTCAAGGGGGTGTAAAGCGGCATAAACACAGCCGTGAAAAGCAGCTAAACCCCATTATAAAAATAAATTACTTTTCAAAACCCGTGAAACAAAGACAGTGAAAGAGAGAGAAATTCTTCCAAAATTCGTTCAGGGGCTGTGATGCAACCTGGATTGACCATATCTAGACCCACAGCTGATTGAGACATAAGGGTGGACACTCTTGGGGCTGAGAGGTTCGGTGAGGTTGGGTGAGCCAACGCAGACCCTTTCAAGTAATACTGCATGGTACCCATCCCATGGGTCCCAAATCACCAGGTTCAAGGGCATCTTCCTACATGGAAATCAGGCATGAGAAACCCAGAAGATGGTACACCATGTGATCGGGAAAGGTTTCTAAAACGCACCTCATTTCTCATCTCCTTTGCTCGGGTTCGCCATTCCAGCCGATTTACTAGCCATCTCCCTCCTTGGAGAATCAGCACCTTTAACCTCCTGTTCCGTACAGGTTGCAATTTGTCCTGAGGATGAACGGGAAGAGGGGGAACCAATGAGAGACTAGCTCTAGGTGTTGGGACAGGCACAGGTCACTCTATTTTCCCATCAGGAAGAAGAATTAAGAACAAGCTCAGCCTGCCCCCCAGAACCAGAAGAGGGCCTGAAGCAATCCTGCGCTTTTGCGGCCAGCTCCCAAAAAAGCGAGTTGAAAAATGGAGCTCAGGGGCACTGCAATTCACAAACCTGCAGAGTTTTAAATGATACCTCTCGTCCACAAATATATTAAGGGAAGGCAACGAAGAGGCTTTGAAAGCAAGGCAGAATTGCAGGAAACAGATTTCAGGAGGTAGATTCGAATCGCCTTGAAAGCACATGAAAAGCGGCAAAACGTGGACAATGATGCCCTTGGCCTAAAAGGGCGTATGCGTTTTTTCCTGAATATATTCAGGAAAAAACGCATACGCCCTTTTTGGCCAACCAAGCAACCTGGAAAGGCCAATCAGCGCTCCAAAGAAGTCTGGCTTCCCAGCGGGCAAAAGGGCCATGCGGAAAAAAGTGTCCAAACCAGAACTGCACGACCGGCCATGGAGAAATGGGAGCCTTGCTTCGCTGATGGGCGGGATGTAAATTGCCAACAGCCACTCGGGAGAAGTGTACGGTGTGTCCTGAAACATCTAAAAAACACAGCTTGGAGAGCATAGGGCACTTCCACTCATGGGCGTATAAATTGGGAAAACTAAAAATCAGCAAGACACAGGCACCCCAAAGTTTAGGGCTGCTCTGTTGACAAGAACCCCCACTTCATTGCACCTTAAATATCCTAGGAAAGAGAAAAATGGATAAAGAAGTTGTGGTCCTCATGTACAATGGAATATCACTCAGCCATGAAATCAACGTCATAAGGCTAGTAGCAGAACGATGAGTGGATTTAGGTACGACGATTCTAAGTGAAATAAGTCACACAGAAAAAGACACTTATCCTAAGATATCACTTAGAGAGGGAATGTAAAAACCGCTACACTTGAACTGAATTACAAAACAGAACAGAGTCACACGTTTAGAAAACACACTATGGCTGCTGAACGGGAAAGGTGAGGTGGGGTGATGCATAAAACAAGGGTTTCAAATTAGCTCCGATACCGTTCCATAAACCCAATATGTAAGAGACAAGACCTATTCCTTTTTCAGTGACCTGGACTCAACACCCCCTATTCACCGCACAAGAATATATCTGACTAGTAAGAATCTTCAAACCTATGTATTGATATCTCTCTGTAATTGAGTCAAGGGCGTGTAAAGCGGCATAAACACAGCCGTGAAAAGCAGCTAAACCCCATTATAAAAATAAATTACTTTTCAAAACCCGTGAAACAAAGACAGTGAAAGAGAGAGAAATTCTTCCAAAATTCGTTCAGGGGCTGTGATGCAACCTGGATTGACCATATCTAGACCCACAGCTGATTGAGACATAAGGGTGGACACTCTTGGGGCTGAGAGGTTCGGTGAGGTTGGGTGAGCCAATGCAGACCCTTTCAAGTAATACTGCATGGTACCCATCCCATGGGTCCCAAATCTCCAGGTTCAAGGGCATCTTCCTACATGGAAATCAGGCATGAGAAACCCAGAAGATGGTACACCATGTGATCGGGAAAGGTTTCTAAAACGCACCTCATTTCTCATCTCCTTTGCTCGGGTTCGCCATTCCAGCTGATTTACTAGCCATCTCCCTCCTTGGAGAATCAGCACCTTTAACCTCCTGTTCCGTACAGGTTGCAATTTGTCCTGAGGATGAACGGGAAGAGGGGGAACCAATGAGAGACTAGCTCTAGGTGTTGGGACAGGCACAGGTCACTCTATTTTCCCATCAGGAAGAAGAATTAAGCACAAGCTCAGCCTGCCCCCCAGAACCAGAAGAGGGCCTGAAGCAATCCTGCGCTTTTGCGGCCAGATCCCAAAAAAGCGAGTTGAAAAATGGAGCTCAGGGGCACTGCAATTCACAAACCTGCAGAGTTTTAAATGATACCTCTCATCCACAAATATATTAAGGGAAGGCAACGAAGAGGCTTTGAAAGCAAGGCAGAATTGCAGGAAACACATTTCAGGAGGTAGATTCGAATCGCCTTGAAAGCACATGAAAAGCCGCAAAACGTGGACAATGATGCCCTTGGCCTAAAAGGGCGTATGCGTTTTTTCCTGAATATATTCAGGAAAAAACGCATACGCCCTTTTTGGCCAACCAAGCAACCTGGAAAGGCCAATCAGCGCTCCAAAGAAGTCTGGCTTCCCAGCGGGCAAAAGGGCCATGCGGAAAAAAGTGTCCAAACCAGAACTGCACGACCGGCCATGGAGAAATGGGAGCCTTGCTTCGCTGATGGGCGGGATGTAAATTGCCAACAGCCACTCGGGAGAAGTGTACGGTGTGTCCTGAAACATCTAAAAAACACAGCTTGGAGAGCATAGGGCACTTCCACTCATGGGCGTATAAATTGGGAAAACTAAAAATCAGCAAGACACAGGCACCCCAAAGTTTAGGGCTGCTCTGTTGACAAGAACCCCCACTTCATTACACCTTAAATATCCTAGGAAAGAGAAAAATGGATAAAGAAGTTGGGGTCCTCATGTACAATGGAATATCACTCAGCCATGAAATCAACGTCATAAGGCTAGTAGCAGCACGATGAGTGGATTTAGGTACGACGATTCTAAGTGAAATAAGTCACACAGAAAAAGACACTTATCCTAAGATATCACTTAGAGAGGGAATGTAAAAACCGCTACACTTGAACTGAATTACAAAACAGAAGAGAGTCACACGTTTACAAAACACACTATGGCTGCTGAACGGGAAAGGTGAGGTGGGGTGATGCATAAAACAAGGGTTTCAAATTAGCTCCGATACCGTTCCATAAACCCAATATGTAAGAGACAAGACCTATTCCTTTTTCAGTGAACTGGACTCAACACCCCCTATTCACCGCAGAAGAATATATCTGACTAGTAAGAATCCTCAAACCTATGTATTGATATCTCTCTGTAAGTGAGTCAAGGGGGTGTAAAGCGGCATAAACACAGCCGTGAAAAGCAGCTAAACCCCATTATAAAAATAAATTACTTTTCAAAACCCGTGAAACAAAGACAGTGAAAGAGAGAGAAATTCTTCCAAAATTCGTTCAGGGGCTGTGATGCAACCTGGATTGACCATATCTAGACCCACAGCTGATTGAGACATAAGGGTGGACACTCTTGGGGCTGAGAGGTTCGGTGAGGTTGGGTGAGCCAACGCAGACCCTTTCAAGTAATACTGCATGGTACCCATCCCATGGGTCCCAAATCTCCAGGTTCAAGGGCATCTTCCTACATGGAAATCAGGCATGAGAAACCCAGAAGATGGTACACCATGTGATCGGGAAAGGTTTCTAAAACGCACCTCATTTCTCATCTCCTTTGCTCGGGTTCGCCATTCCAGCTGATATACTAGCCATCTCCCTCCTTGGAGAATCAGCACCTTTAACCTCCTGTTCCGTACAGGTTGCAATTTGTCCTGAGGATGAACGGGAAGAGGGGGAACCAATGAGAGACTAGCTCTAGGTGTTGGGACAGGCACAGGTCACTCTATTTTCCCATCAGGAAGAAGAATTAAGCACAAGCTCAGCCTGCCCCCCAGAACCAGAAGAGGGCCTGAAGCAATCCTGCGCTTTTGCGGCCAGATCCCAAAAAAGCGAGTTGAAAAATGGAGCTCAGGGGCACTGCAATTCACAAACCTGCAGAGTTTTAAATGATACCTCTCATCCACAAATATATTAAGGGAAGGCAACGAAGAGGCTTTGAAAGCAAGGCAGAATTGCAGGAAACACATTTCAGGAGGTAGATTCGAATCGCCTTGAAAGCACATGAAAAGCGGCAAAACGTGGACAATGATGCCCTTGGCCTAAAAGGGCGTATGCGTTTTTTCCTGAATATATTCAGGAAAAAACGCATACGCCCTTTTTGGCCAACCAAGCAACCTGGAAAGGCCAATCAGCGCTCCAAAGAAGTCTGGCTTCCCAGCGGGCAAAAGGGCCATGCGGAAAAAAGTGTCCAAACCAGAACTGCACGACCGGCCATGGAGAAATGGGAGCCTTGCTTCGCTGATGGGCGGGATGTAAATTGCCAACAGCCACTCGGGAGAAGTGTACGGTGTGTCCTGAAACATCTAAAAAACACAGCTTGGAGAGCATAGGGCACTTCCACTCATGGGCGTATAAATTGGGAAAACTAAAAATCAGCAAGACACAGGCACCCCAAAGTTTAGGGCTGCTCTGTTGACAAGAACCCCCGCTTCATTACACCTTAAATATCCTAGGAAAGAGAAAAATGGATAAAGAAGTTGTGGTCCTCATGTACAATGGAATATCACTCAGCCATGAAATCAACGTCATAAGGCTAGTAGCAGCACGATGAGTGGATTTAGGTACGACGATTCTAAGTGAAATAAGTCACACAGAAAAAGACACTTATCATAAGATATCACTTAGAGAGGGAATGTAAAAACCGCTACACTTGAACTGAATTACAAAACAGAACAGAGTCACACGTTTAGAAAACACACTATGGCTGCTGAACGGGAAAGGTGAGGTGGGGTGATGCATAAAACAAGGGTTTCAAATTAGCTCCGATACCGTTCCATAAACCCAATATGTAAGAGACAAGACCTATTCCTTTTTCAGTGACCTGGACTCAACACCCCCTATTCACCGCACAAGAATATATCTGACTAGTAAGAATCTTCAAACCTATGTATTGATATCTCTCTGTAATTGAGTCAAGGGCGTGTAAAGCGGCATAAACACAGCCGTGAAAAGCAGCTAAACCCCATTATAAAAATAAATTACTTTTCAAAACCCGTGAAACAAAGACAGTGAAAGAGAGAGAAATTCTTCCAAAATTCGTTCAGGGGCTGTGATGCAACCTGGATTGACCATATCTAGACCCACAGCTGATTGAGACATAAGGGTGGACACTCTTGGGGCTGAGAGGTTCGGTGAGGTTGGGTGAGCCAATGCAGACCCTTTCAAGTAATACTGCATGGTACCCATCCCATGGGTCCCAAATCTCCAGGTTCAAGGGCATCTTCCTACATGGAAATCAGGCATGAGAAACCCAGAAGATGGTACACCATGTGATCGGGAAAGGTTTCTAAAACGCACCTCATTTCTCATCTCCTTTGCTCGGGTTCGCCATTCCAGCTGATTTACTAGCCATCTCCCTCCTTGGAGAATCAGCACCTTTAACCTCCTGTTCCGTACAGGTTGCAATTTGTCCTGAGGATGAACGGGAAGAGGGGGAACCAATGAGAGACTAGCTCTAGGTGTTGGGACAGGCACAGGTCACTCTATTTTCCCATCAGGAAGAAGAATTAAGCACAAGCTCAGCCTGCCCCCCAGAACCAGAAGAGGGCCTGAAGCAATCCTGCGCTTTTGCGGCCAGATCCCAAAAAAGCGAGTTGAAAAATGGAGCTCAGGGGCACTGCAATTCACAAACCTGCAGAGTTTTAAATGATACCTCTCATCCACAAATATATTAAGGGAAGGCAACGAAGAGGCTTTGAAAGCAAGGCAGAATTGCAGGAAACACATTTCAGGAGGTAGATTCGAATCGCCTTGAAAGCACATGAAAAGCCGCAAAACGTGGACAATGATGCCCTTGGCCTAAAAGGGCGTATGCGTTTTTTCCTGAATATATTCAGGAAAAAACGCATACGCCCTTTTTGGCCAACCAAGCAACCTGGAAAGGCCAATCAGCGCTCCAAAGAAGTCTGGCTTCCCAGCGGGCAAAAGGGCCATGCGGAAAAAAGTGTCCAAACCAGAACTGCACGACCGGCCATGGAGAAATGGGAGCCTTGCTTCGCTGATGGGCGGGATGTAAATTGCCAACAGCCACTCGGGAGAAGTGTACGGTGTGTCCTGAAACATCTAAAAAACACAGCTTGGAGAGCATAGGGCACTTCCACTCATGGGCGTATAAATTGGGAAAACTAAAAATCAGCAAGACACAGGCACCCCAAAGTTTAGGGCTGCTCTGTTGACAAGAACCCCCACTTCATTACACCTTAAATATCCTAGGAAAGAGAAAAATGGATAAAGAAGTTGGGGTCCTCATGTACAATGGAATATCACTCAGCCATGAAATCAACGTCATAAGGCTAGTAGCAGCACGATGAGTGGATTTAGGTACGACGATTCTAAGTGAAATAAGTCACACAGAAAAAGACACTTATCCTAAGATATCACTTAGAGAGGGAATGTAAAAACCGCTACACTTGAACTGAATTACAAAACAGAAGAGAGTCACACGTTTACAAAACACACTATGGCTGCTGAACGGGAAAGGTGAGGTGGGGTGATGCATAAAACAAGGGTTTCAAATTAGCTCCGATACCGTTCCATAAACCCAATATGTAAGAGACAAGACCTATTCCTTTTTCAGTGAACTGGACTCAACACCCCCTATTCACCGCAGAAGAATATATCTGACTAGTAAGAATCCTCAAACCTATGTATTGATATCTCTCTGTAAGTGAGTCAAGGGGGTGTAAAGCGGCATAAACACAGCCGTGAAAAGCAGCTAAACCCCATTATAAAAATAAATTACTTTTCAAAACCCGTGAAACAAAGACAGTGAAAGAGAGAGAAATTCTTCCAAAATTCGTTCAGGGGCTGTGATGCAACCTGGATTGACCATATCTAGACCCACAGCTGATTGAGACATAAGGGTGGACACTCTTGGGGCTGAGAGGTTCGGTGAGGTTGGGTGAGCCAACGCAGACCCTTTCAAGTAATACTGCATGGTACCCATCCCATGGGTCCCAAATCTCCAGGTTCAAGGGCATCTTCCTACATGGAAATCAGGCATGAGAAACCCAGAAGATGGTACACCATGTGATCGGGAAAGGTGTCTAAAACGCACCTCATTTCTCATCTCCTTTGCTCGGGTTCGCCATTCCAGCTGATTTACTAGCCATCTCCCTCCTTGGAGAATCAGCACCTTTAACCTCCTGTTCCGTACAGGTTGCAATTTGTCCTGAGGATGAACGGGAAGAGGGGGAACCAATGAGAGACTAGCTCTAGGTGTTGGGACAGGCACAGGTCACTCTATTTTCCCATCAGGAAGAAGAATTAAGCACAAGCTCAGCCTGCCCCCCAGAACCAGAAGAGGGCCTGAAGCAATCCTGCGCTTTTGCGGCCAGATCCCAAAAAAGCGAGTTGAAAAATGGAGCTCAGGGGCACTGCAATTCACAAACCTGCAGAGTTTTAAATGATACCTCTCATCCACAAATATATTAAGGGAAGGCAACGAAGAGGCTTTGAAAGCAAGGCAGAATTGCAGGAAACACATTTCAGGAGGTAGATTCGAATCGCCTTGAAAGCACATGAAAAGCGGCAAAACGTGGACAATGATGCCCTTGGCCTAAAAGGGCGTATGCGTTTTTTCCTGAATATATTCAGGAAAAAACGCATACGCCCTTTTTGGCCAACCAAGCAACCTGGAAAGGCCAATCAGCGCTCCAAAGAAGTCTGGCTTCCCAGCGGGCAAAAGGGCCATGCGGAAAAAAGTGTCCAAACCAGAACTGCACGACCGGCCATGGAGAAATGGGAGCCTTGCTTCGCTGATGGGCGGGATGTAAATTGCCAACAGCCACTCGGGAGAAGTGTACGGTGTGTCCTGAAACATCTAAAAAACACAGCTTGGAGAGCATAGGGCACTTCCACTCATGGGCGTATAAATTGGGAAAACTAAAAATCAGCAAGACACAGGCACCCCAAAGTTTAGGGCTGCTCTGTTGACAAGAACCCCCGCTTCATTACACCTTAAATATCCTAGGAAAGAGAAAAATGGATAAAGAAGTTGTGGTCCTCATGTACAATGGAATATCACTCAGCCATGAAATCAACGTCATAAGGCTAGTAGCAGCACGATGAGTGGATTTAGGTACGACGATTCTAAGTGAAATAAGTCACACAGAAAAAGACACTTATCATAAGATATCACTTAGAGAGGGAATGTAAAAACCGCTACACTTGAACTGAATTACAAAACAGAAGAGAGTCACACGTTTAGAAAACACACTATGGCTGCTGAACGGGAAAGGTGAGGTGGGGTGATGCATAAAACAAGGGTTTCAAATTAGCTCCGATACCGTTCCATAAACCCAATATGTAAGAGACAAGACCTATTCCTTTTTCAGTGAACTGGACTCAACACCCCCTATTCACCGCACAAGAATATATCTGACTAGTAAGAATCCTCAAACCTATGTATTGATATCTCTCTGTAAGTGAGTCAAGGGGGTGTAAAGCGGCATAAACACAGCCGTGAAAAGCAGCTAAACCCCATTATAAAAATAAATTACTTTTCAAAACCCGTGAAACAAAGACAGTGAAAGAGAGAGAAATTCTTCCAAAATTCGTTCAGGGGCTGTGATGCAACCTGGATTGACCATATCTAGACCCACAGCTGATTGAGACATAAGGGTGGACACTCTTGGGGCTGAGAGGTTCGGTGAGGTTGGGTGAGCCAACGCAGACCCTTTCAAGTAATACTGCATGGTACCCATCCCATGGGTCCCAAATCACCAGGTTCAAGGGCATCTTCCTACATGGAAATCAGGCATGAGAAACCCAGAAGATGGTACACCATGTGATCGGGAAAGGTTTCTAAAACGCACCTCATTTCTCATCTCCTTTGCTCGGGTTCGCCATTCCAGCCGATTTACTAGCCATCTCCCTCCTTGGAGAATCAGCACCTTTAACCTCCTGTTCCGTACAGGTTGCAATTTGTCCTGAGGATGAACGGGAAGAGGGGGAACCAATGAGAGACTAGCTCTAGGTGTTGGGACAGGCACAGGTCACTCTATTTTCCCATCAGGAAGAAGAATTAAGAACAAGCTCAGCCTGCCCCCCAGAACCAGAAGAGGGCCTGAAGCAATCCTGCGCTTTTGCGGCCAGCTCCCAAAAAAGCGAGTTGAAAAATGGAGCTCAGGGGCACTGCAATTCACAAACCTGCAGAGTTTTAAATGATACCTCTCGTCCACAAATATATTAAGGGAAGGCAACGAAGAGGCTTTGAAAGCAAGGCAGAATTGCAGGAAACAGATTTCAGGAGGTAGATTCGAATCGCCTTGAAAGCACATGAAAAGCGGCAAAACGTGGACAATGATGCCCTTGGCCTAAAAGGGCGTATGCGTTTTTTCCTGAATATATTCAGGAAAAAACGCATACGCCCTTTTTGGCCAACCAAGCAACCTGGAAAGGCCAATCAGCGCTCCAAAGAAGTCTGGCTTCCCAGCGGGCAAAAGGGCCATGCGGAAAAAAGTGTCCAAACCAGAACTGCACGACCGGCCATGGAGAAATGGGAGCCTTGCTTCGCTGATGGGCGGGATGTAAATTGCCAACAGCCACTCGGGAGAAGTGTACGGTGTGTCCTGAAACATCTAAAAAACACAGCTTGGAGAGCATAGGGCACTTCCACTCATGGGCGTATAAATTGGGAAAACTAAAAATCAGCAAGACACAGGCACCCCAAAGTTTAGGGCTGCTCTGTTGACAAGAACCCCCACTTCATTGCACCTTAAATATCCTAGGAAAGAGAAAAATGGATAAAGAAGTTGTGGTCCTCATGTACAATGGAATATCACTCAGCCATGAAATCAACGTCATAAGGCTAGTAGCAGAACGATGAGTGGATTTAGGTACGACGATTCTAAGTGAAATAAGTCACACAGAAAAAGACACTTATCCTAAGATATCACTTAGAGAGGGAATGTAAAAACCGCTACACTTGAACTGAATTACAAAACAGAACAGAGTCACACGTTTAGAAAACACACTATGGCTGCTGAACGGGAAAGGTGAGGTGGGGTGATGCATAAAACAAGGGTTTCAAATTAGCTCCGATACCGTTCCATAAACCCAATATGTAAGAGACAAGACCTATTCCTTTTTCAGTGACCTGGACTCAACACCCCCTATTCACCGCACAAGAATATATCTGACTAGTAAGAATCTTCAAACCTATGTATTGATATCTCTCTGTAATTGAGTCAAGGGCGTGTAAAGCGGCATAAACACAGCCGTGAAAAGCAGCTAAACCCCATTATAAAAATAAATTACTTTTCAAAACCCGTGAAACAAAGACAGTGAAAGAGAGAGAAATTCTTCCAAAATTCGTTCAGGGGCTGTGATGCAACCTGGATTGACCATATCTAGACCCACAGCTGATTGAGACATAAGGGTGGACACTCTTGGGGCTGAGAGGTTCGGTGAGGTTGGGTGAGCCAATGCAGACCCTTTCAAGTAATACTGCATGGTACCCATCCCATGGGTCCCAAATCTCCAGGTTCAAGGGCATCTTCCTACATGGAAATCAGGCATGAGAAACCCAGAAAATGGTACACCATGTGATCGGGAAAGGTTTCTAAAACGCACCTCATTTCTCATCTCCTTTGCTCGGGTTCGCCATTCCAGCTGATTTACTAGCCATCTCCCTCCTTGGAGAATCAGCACCTTTAACCTCCTGTTCCGTACAGGTTGCAATTTGTCCTGAGGATGAACGGGAAGAGGGGGAACCAATGAGAGACTAGCTCTAGGTGTTGGGACAGGCACAGGTCACTCTATTTTCCCATCAGGAAGAAGAATTAAGCACAAGCTCAGCCTGCCCCCCAGAACCAGAAGAGGGCCTGAAGCAATCCTGCGCTTTTGCGGCCAGATCCCAAAAAAGCGAGTTGAAAAATGGAGCTCAGGGGCACTGCAATTCACAAACCTGCAGAGTTTTAAATGATACCTCTCATCCACAAATATATTAAGGGAAGGCAACGAAGAGGCTTTGAAAGCAAGGCAGAATTGCAGGAAACACATTTCAGGAGGTAGATTCGAATCGCCTTGAAAGCACATGAAAAGCCGCAAAACGTGGACAATGATGCCCTTGGCCTAAAAGGGCGTATGCGTTTTTTCCTGAATATATTCAGGAAAAAACGCATACGCCCTTTTTGGCCAACCAAGCAACCTGGAAAGGCCAATCAGCGCTCCAAAGAAGTCTGGCTTCCCAGCGGGCAAAAGGGCCATGCGGAAAAAAGTGTCCAAACCAGAACTGCACGACCGGCCATGGAGAAATGGGAGCCTTGCTTCGCTGATGGGCGGGATGTAAATTGCCAACAGCCACTCGGGAGAAGTGTACGGTGTGTCCTGAAACATCTAAAAAACACAGCTTGGAGAGCATAGGGCACTTCCACTCATGGGCGTATAAATTGGGAAAACTAAAAATCAGCAAGACACAGGCACCCCAAAGTTTAGGGCTGCTCTGTTGACAAGAACCCCCACTTCATTACACCTTAAATATCCTAGGAAAGAGAAAAATGGATAAAGAAGTTGGGGTCCTCATGTACAATGGAATATCACTCAGCCATGAAATCAACGTCATAAGGCTAGTAGCAGCACGATGAGTGGATTTAGGTACGACGATTCTAAGTGAAATAAGTCACACAGAAAAAGACACTTATCCTAAGATATCACTTAGAGAGGGAATGTAAAAACCGCTACACTTGAACTGAATTACAAAACAGAAGAGAGTCACACGTTTACAAAACACACTATGGCTGCTGAACGGGAAAGGTGAGGTGGGGTGATGCATAAAACAAGGGTTTCAAATTAGCTCCGATACCGTTCCATAAACCCAATATGTAAGAGACAAGACCTATTCCTTTTTCAGTGAACTGGACTCAACACCCCCTATTCACCGCAGAAGAATATATCTGACTAGTAAGAATCCTCAAACCTATGTATTGATATCTCTCTGTAAGTGAGTCAAGGGGGTGTAAAGCGGCATAAACACAGCCGTGAAAAGCAGCTAAACCCCATTATAAAAATAAATTACTTTTCAAAACCCGTGAAACAAAGACAGTGAAAGAGAGAGAAATTCTTCCAAAATTCGTTCAGGGGCTGTGATGCAACCTGGATTGACCATATCTAGACCCACAGCTGATTGAGACATAAGGGTGGACACTCTTGGGGCTGAGAGGTTCGGTGAGGTTGGGTGAGCCAACGCAGACCCTTTCAAGTAATACTGCATGGTACCCATCCCATGGGTCCCAAATCTCCAGGTTCAAGGGCATCTTCCTACATGGAAATCAGGCATGAGAAACCCAGAAGATGGTACACCATGTGATCGGGAAAGGTTTCTAAAACGCACCTCATTTCTCATCTCCTTTGCTCGGGTTCGCCATTCCAGCTGATTTACTAGCCATCTCCCTCCTTGGAGAATCAGCACCTTTAACCTCCTGTTCCGTACAGGTTGCAATTTGTCCTGAGGATGAACGGGAAGAGGGGGAACCAATGAGAGACTAGCTCTAGGTGTTGGGACAGGCACAGGTCACTCTATTTTCCCATCAGGAAGAAGAATTAAGCACAAGCTCAGCCTGCCCCCCAGAACCAGAAGAGGGCCTGAAGCAATCCTGCGCTTTTGCGGCCAGATCCCAAAAAAGCGAGTTGAAAAATGGAGCTCAGGGGCACTGCAATTCACAAACCTGCAGAGTTTTAAATGATACCTCTCATCCACAAATATATTAAGGGAAGGCAACGAAGAGGCTTTGAAAGCAAGGCAGAATTGCAGGAAACACATTTCAGGAGGTAGATTCGAATCGCCTTGAAAGCACATGAAAAGCGGCAAAACGTGGACAATGATGCCCTTGGCCTAAAAGGGCGTATGCGTTTTTTCCTGAATATATTCAGGAAAAAACGCATACGCCCTTTTTGGCCAACCAAGCAACCTGGAAAGGCCAATCAGCGCTCCAAAGAAGTCTGGCTTCCCAGCGGGCAAAAGGGCCATGCGGAAAAAAGTGTCCAAACCAGAACTGCACGACCGGCCATGGAGAAATGGGAGCCTTGCTTCGCTGATGGGCGGGATGTAAATTGCCAACAGCCACTCGGGAGAAGTGTACGGTGTGTCCTGAAACATCTAAAAAACACAGCTTGGAGAGCATAGGGCACTTCCACTCATGGGCGTATAAATTGGGAAAACTAAAAATCAGCAAGACACAGGCACCCCAAAGTTTAGGGCTGCTCTGTTGACAAGAACCCCCGCTTCATTACACCTTAAATATCCTAGGAAAGAGAAAAATGGATAAAGAAGTTGTGGTCCTCATGTACAATGGAATATCACTCAGCCATGAAATCAACGTCATAAGGCTAGTAGCAGCACGATGAGTGGATTTAGGTACGACGATTCTAAGTGAAATAAGTCACACAGAAAAAGACACTTATCATAAGATATCACTTAGAGAGGGAATGTAAAAACCGCTACACTTGAACTGAATTACAAAACAGAAGAGAGTCACACGTTTAGAAAACACACTATGGCTGCTGAACGGGAAAGGTGAGGTGGGGTGATGCATAAAACAAGGGTTTCAAATTAGCTCCGATACCGTTCCATAAACCCAATATGTAAGAGACAAGACCTATTCCTTTTTCAGTGAACTGGACTCAACACCCCCTATTCACCGCACAAGAATATATCTGACTAGTAAGAATCCTCAAACCTATGTATTGATATCTCTCTGTAAGTGAGTCAAGGGGGTGTAAAGCGGCATAAACACAGCCGTGAAAAGCAGCTAAACCCCATTATAAAAATAAATTACTTTTCAAAACCCGTGAAACAAAGACAGTGAAAGAGAGAGAAATTCTTCCAAAATTCGTTCAGGGGCTGTGATGCAACCTGGATTGACCATATCTAGACCCACAGCTGATTGAGACATAAGGGTGGACACTCTTGGGGCTGAGAGGTTCGGTGAGGTTGGGTGAGCCAACGCAGACCCTTTCAAGTAATACTGCATGGTACCCATCCCATGGGTCCCAAATCACCAGGTTCAAGGGCATCTTCCTACATGGAAATCAGGCATGAGAAACCCAGAAGATGGTACACCATGTGATCGGGAAAGGTTTCTAAAACGCACCTCATTTCTCATCTCCTTTGCTCGGGTTCGCCATTCCAGCCGATTTACTAGCCATCTCCCTCCTTGGAGAATCAGCACCTTTAACCTCCTGTTCCGTACAGGTTGCAATTTGTCCTGAGGATGAACGGGAAGAGGGGGAACCAATGAGAGACTAGCTCTAGGTGTTGGGACAGGCACAGGTCACTCTATTTTCCCATCAGGAAGAAGAATTAAGAACAAGCTCAGCCTGCCCCCCAGAACCAGAAGAGGGCCTGAAGCAATCCTGCGCTTTTGCGGCCAGCTCCCAAAAAAGCGAGTTGAAAAATGGAGCTCAGGGGCACTGCAATTCACAAACCTGCAGAGTTTTAAATGATACCTCTCGTCCACAAATATATTAAGGGAAGGCAACGAAGAGGCTTTGAAAGCAAGGCAGAATTGCAGGAAACAGATTTCAGGAGGTAGATTCGAATCGCCTTGAAAGCACATGAAAAGCGGCAAAACGTGGACAATGATGCCCTTGGCCTAAAAGGGCGTATGCGTTTTTTCCTGAATATATTCAGGAAAAAACGCATACGCCCTTTTTGGCCAACCAAGCAACCTGGAAAGGCAAATCAGCGCTCCAAAGAAGTCTGGCTTCCCAGCGGGCAAAAGGGCCATGCGGAAAAAAGTGTCCAAACCAGAACTGCACGACCGGCCATGGAGAAATGGGAGCCTTGCTTCGCTGATGGGCGGGATGTAAATTGCCAACAGCCACTCGGGAGAAGTGTACGGTGTGTCCTGAAACATCTAAAAAACACAGCTTGGAGAGCATAGGGCACTTCCACTCATGGGCGTATAAATTGGGAAAACTAAAAATCAGCAAGACACAGGCACCCCAAAGTTTAGGGCTGCTCTGTTGACAAGAACCCCCACTTCATTGCACCTTAAATATCCTAGGAAAGAGAAAAATGGATAAAGAAGTTGTGGTCCTCATGTACAATGGAATATCACTCAGCCATGAAATCAACGTCATAAGGCTAGTAGCAGAACGATGAGTGGATTTAGGTACGACGATTCTAAGTGAAATAAGTCACACAGAAAAAGACACTTATCCTAAGATATCACTTAGAGAGGGAATGTAAAAACCGCTACACTTGAACTGAATTACAAAACAGAACAGAGTCACACGTTTAGAAAACACACTATGGCTGCTGAACGGGAAAGGTGAGGTGGGGTGATGCATAAAACAAGGGTTTCAAATTAGCTCCGATACCGTTCCATAAACCCAATATGTAAGAGACAAGACCTATTCCTTTTTCAGTGACCTGGACTCAACACCCCCTATTCACCGCACAAGAATATATCTGACTAGTAAGAATCTTCAAACCTATGTATTGATATCTCTCTGTAAGTGAGTCAAGGGGGTGTAAAGCGGCATAAACACAGCCGTGAAAAGCAGCTAAACCCCATTATAAAAATAAATTACTTTTCCAAACCCGTGAAACAAAGACAGTGAAAGAGAGAGAAATTCTTCCAAAATTCGTTCAGGGGCTGTGATGCAACCTGGATTGACCATATCTAGACCCACAGCTGATTGAGACATAAGGGTGGACACTCTTGGGGCTGAGAGGTTCGGTGAGGTTGGGTGAGCCAACGCAGACCCTTTCAAGTAATACTGCATGGTACCCATCCCATGGGTCCCAAATCTCCAGGTTCAAGGGCATCTTCCTACATGGAAATCAGGCATGAGAAACCCAGAAGATGGTACACCATGTGATCGGGAAAGGTTTCTAAAACGCACCTCATTTCTCATCTCCTTTGCTCGGGTTCGCCATTCCAGCCGATTTACTAGCCATCTCCCTCCTTGGAGAATCAGCACCTTTAACCTCCTGTTCCGTACAGGTTGCAATTTGTCCTGAGGATGAACGGGAAGAGGGGGAACCAATGAGAGACTAGCTCTAGGTGTTGGGACAGGCACAGGTCACTCTATTTTCCCATCAGGAAGAAGAATTAAGCACAAGCTCAGCCTGCCCCCCAGAACCAGAAGAGGGCCTGAAGCAATCCTGCGCTTTTGCGGCCAGCTCCCAAAAAGCGAGCTGAAAAATGGAGCTCAGGGGCACTGCAATTCACAAACCTGCAGAGTTTTAAATGATACCTCTCATCCACAAATATATTAAGGGAAGGCAACGAAGAGGCTTTGAAAGCAAGGCAGAATTGCAGGAAACAGATTTCAGGTGGTAGATTCGAATCGCCTTGAAAGCACAGGAAAAGCGGCAAAACGTGGACAATGATGCCCTTGGCCTAAAAGGGCGTATGCGTTTTTTCCTGAATATATTCAGGAAAAAACGCATACGCCCTTTTTGGCCAACCAAGCAACCTGGAAAGGCCAATCAGCGCTCCAAAGAAGTCTCGCTTCCCAGCGGGCAAAAGGGCCATGCGGAAAAAAGTGTCCAAACCAGAACTGCACGACCGGCCATGGAGAAATGGGAGCCTTGCTTCGCTGATGGGCGGGATGTAAATTGCCAACAGCCACTCGGGAGAAGTGTACGGTGTGTCCTGAAACATCTAAAAAACACAGCTTGGAGAGCATAGGGCACTTCCACTCATGGGCGTATAAATTGGGAAAACTAAAAATCAGCAAGACACAGGCACCCCAAAGTTTAGGGCTGCTCTGTTGACAAGAACCCCCGCTTCATTACACCTTAAATATCCTAGGAAAGAGAAAAATGGATAAAGAAGTTGTGGTCCTCATGTACAATGGAATATCACTCAGCCATGAAATCAACGTCATAAGGCTAGTAGCAGCACGATGAGTGGATTTAGGTACGACGATTCTAAGTGAAATAAGTCACACAGAAAAAGACACTTATCCTAAGATATCACTTAGAGAGGGAATGTAAAAACCGCTACACTTGAACTGAATTACAAAACAGAACAGAGTCACACGTTTAGAAAACACACTATGGCTGCTGAACGGGAAAGGTGAGGTGGGGTGATGCATAAAACAAGGGTTTCAAATTAGCTCCGATACCGTTCCATAAACCCAATATGTAAGAGACAAGACCTATTCCTTTTTCAGTGAACTGGACTCAACACCCCCTATTCACCGCAGAAGAATATATCTGACTAGTAAGAATCCTCAAACCTATGTATTGATATCTCTCTGTAAGTGAGTCAAGGGTGTGTAAAGCGGCATAAACACAGCCGTGAAAAGCAGCTAAACCCCATTATAAAAATAAATTACTTTTCAAAACCCGTGAAACAAAGACAGTGAAAGAGAGAGAAATTCTTCCAAAATTCGTTCAGGGGCTGTGATGCAACCTGGATTGACCATAACTAGACCCACAGCTGATTGAGACATAAGGGTGGACACTCTTGGGGCTGAGAGGTTCGGTGAGGTTGGGTGAGCCAACGCAGACCCTTTCAAGTAATACTGCATGATACCCATCCCATGGGTCCCAAATCTCCAGGTTCAAGGGCATCTTCCTACATCGAAAACAGGCATGAGAAACCCAGAAGATGGTACACCATGTGATCGGGAAAGGTTTCTAAAACGCACCTCATTTCTCATCTCCTTTGCTCGGGTTCGCCATTCCAGCCGATTTACTAGCCATCTCCCTCCTTGGAGAATCAGCACCTTTAACCTCCTGTTCCGTACAGGTTGCAATTTGTCCTGAGGATGAACGGGAAGAGGGGGAACCAATGAGAGACTAGCTCTAGGTGTTGGGACAGGCACAGGTCACTCTATTTTCCCATCAGGAAGAAGAATTAAGCACAAGCTCAGCCTGCCCCCCAGAACCAGAAGAGGGCCTGAAGCAATCCTGCGCTTTTGCGGCCAGATCCCAAAAAAGCGAGTTGAAAAATGGAGCTCAGGGGCACTGCAATTCACAAACCTGCAGAGTTTTAAATGATACCTCTCATCCACAAATATATTAAGGGAAGGCAACGAAGAGGCTTTGAAAGCAAGGCCGAATTGCAGGAAACACATTTCAGGAGGTAGATTCGAATCGCCTTGAAAGCACATGAAAAGCGGCAAAACGTGGACAATGATGCCCTTGGCCTAAAAGGGCGTATGCGTTTTTTCCTGAATATATTCAGGAAAAAACGCATACGCCCTTTTTGGCCAACCAAGCAACCTGGAAAGGCCAATCAGCGCTCCAAAGAAGTCTGGCTTCCCAGCGGGCAAAAGGGCCATGCGGAAAAAAGTGTCCAAACCAGAACTGCACGACTGGCCATGGAGAAATGGGAGCCTTGCTTCGCTGATGGGCGGGATGTAAATTGCCAACAGCCACTCTGGAGAAGTGTACGGTGTGTCCTGAAACATCTAAAAAACACAGCTTGGAGAGCATAGGGCACTTCCACTCATGGGCGTATAAATTGGGAAAACTAAAAATCAGCAAGACACAGGCACCCCAAAGTTTAGGGCTGCTCTGTTGACAAGAACCCCCGCTTCATTACACCTTAAATATCCTAGGAAAGAGAAAAATGGATAAAGAAGTTGTGGTCCTCATGTACAATGGAATATCACTCAGCCATGAAATCAACGTCATAAGGCTAGTAGCAGCACGATGAGTGGATTTAGGTACGACGATTCTAAGTGAAATAAGTCACACAGAAAAAGACACTTATCCTAAGATATCACTTAGAGAGGGAATGTAAAAACCGCTACACTTGAACTGAATTACAAAACAGAAGAGAGTCACACGTTTAGAAAACACACTATGGCTGCTGAACGGGAAAGGTGAGGTGGGGTGATGCATAAAACAAGGGTTTCAAATTAGCTCCGATACCGTTCCATAAACCCAATATGTAAGAGACAAGACCTATTCCTTTTTCAGTGAACTGGACTCAACACCCCCTATTCACCGCAGAAGAATATATCTGACTAGTAAGAATCCTCAAACCTATGTATTGATATCTCTCTGTAAGTGAGTCAAGGGGGTGTAAAGCGGCATAAACACAGCCGTGAAAAGCAGCTAAACCCCATTATAAAAATAAATTACTTTTCAAAACCCGTGAAACAAAGACAGTGAAAGAGAGAGAAATTCTTCCAAAATTCGTTCAGGGGCTGTGATGCCACCTGGATTGACCATATCTAGACCCACAGCTGATTGAGACATAAGGGTGGACACTCTTGGGGCTGAGAGGTTCGGTGAGGTTGGGTGAGCCAACGCAGACCCTTTCAAGTAATACTGCATGATACCCATCCCATGGGTCCCAAATCTCCAGGTTCAAGGGCATCTTCCTACATCGAAAACAGGCATGAGAAACCCAGAAGATGGTACACCATGTGATCGGGAAAGGTTTCTAAAACGCACCTCATTTCTCATCTCCTTTGCTCGGGTTCGCCATTCCAGCCGATTTACTAGCCATCTCCCTCCTTGGAGAATCAGCACCTTTAACCTCCTGTTCCGTACAGGTTGCAATTTGTCCTGAGGATGAACGGGAAGAGGGGGTACCAATGAGAGACTAGCTCTAGGTGTTGGGACAGGCACAGGTCACTCTATTTTCCCATCAGGAAGAAGAATTAAGCACAAGCTCAGCCTGCCCCCCAGAACCAGAAGAGGGCCTGAAGCAATCCTGCGCTTTTGCGGCCAGATCCCAAAAAAGCGAGTTGAAAAATGGAGCTCAGGGGCACTGCAATTCACAAACCTGCAGAGTTTTAAATGATACCTCTCATCCACAAATATATTAAGGGAAGGCAACGAAGAGGCTTTGAAAGCAAGGCAGAATTGCAGGAAACAGATTTCAGGAGGTAGATTCGAATCGCCTTGAAAGCACATGAAAAGCGGCAAAACGTGGACAATGATGCCCTTGGCCTAAAAGGGCGTATGCGTTTTTTCCTGAATATATTCAGGAAAAAACGCATACGCCCTTTTTGGCCAACCAAGCAACCTGGAAAGGCCAATCAGCGCTCCAAAGAAGTCTGGCTTCCCAGCGGGCAAAAGGGCCATGCGGAAAAAAGTGTCCAAACCAGAACTGCACGACTGGCCATGGAGAAATGGGAGCCTTGCTTCGCTGATGGGCGGGATGTAAATTGCCAACAGCCACTCTGGAGAAGTGTACGGTGTGTCCTGAAACATCTAAAAAACACAGCTTGGAGAGCATAGGGCACTTCCACTCATGGGCGTATAAATTGGGAAAACTAAAAATCAGCAAGACACAGGCACCCCAAAGTTTAGGGCTGCTCTGTTGACAAGAACCCCCGCTTCATTACACCTTAAATATCCTAGGAAAGAGAAAAATGGATAAAGAAGTTGTGGTCCTCATGTACAATGGAATATCACTCAGCCATGAAATCAACGTCATAAGGCTAGTAGCAGCACGATGAGTGGATTTAGGTACGACGATTCTAAGTGAAATAAGTCACACAGAAAAAGACACTTATCCTAAGATATCACTTAGAGAGGGAATGTAAAAACCGCTACACTTGAACTGAATTACAAAACAGAAGAGAGTCACACGTTTAGAAAACACACTATGGCTGCTGAACGGGAAAGGTGAGGTGGGGTGATGCATAAAACAAGGGTTTCAAATTAGCTCCGATACCGTTCCATAAACCCAATATGTAAGAGACAAGACCTATTCCTTTTTCAGTGAACTGGACTCAACACCCCCTATTCACCGCAGAAGAATATATCTGACTAGTAAGAATCCTCAAACCTATGTATTGATATCTCTCTGTAAGTGAGTCAAGGGGGTGTAAAGCGGCATAAACACAGCCGTGAAAAGCAGCTAAACCCCATTATAAAAATAAATTACTTTTCAAAACCCGTGAAACAAAGACAGTGAAAGAGAGAGAAATTCTTCCAAAATTCGTTCAGGGGCTGTGATGCAACCTGGATTGACCATATCTAGACCCACAGCTGATTGAGACATAAGGGTGGACACTCTTGGGGCTGAGAGGTTCGGTGAGGTTGGGTGAGCCAACGCAGACCCTTTCAAGTAATACTGCATGGTACCCATCCCATGGGTCCCAAATCACCAGGTTCAAGGGCATCTTCCTACATGGAAATCAGGCATGAGAAACCCAGAAGATGGTACACCATGTGATCGGGAAAGGTTTCTAAAACGCACCTCATTTCTCATCTCCTTTGCTCGGGTTCGCCATTCCAGCCGATTTACTAGCCATCTCCCTCCTTGGAGAATCAGCACCTTTAACCTCCTGTTCCGTACAGGTTGCAATTTGTCCTGAGGATGAACGGGAAGAGGGGGAACCAATGAGAGACTAGCTCTAGGTGTTGGGACAGGCACAGGTCACTCTATTTTCCCATCAGGAAGAAGAATTAAGCACAAGCTCAGCCTGCCCCCCAGAACCAGAAGAGGGCCTGAAGCAATCCTGCGCTTTTGCGGCCAGCTCCCAAAAAAGCGAGTTGAAAAATGGAGCTCAGGGGCACTGCAATTCACAAACCTGCAGAGTTTTAAATGATACCTCTCGTCCACAAATATATTAAGGGAAGGCAACGAAGAGGCTTTGAAAGCAAGGCAGAATTGCAGGAAACAGATTTCAGGAGGTAGATTCGAATCGCCTTGAAAGCACATGAAAAGCGGCAAAACGTGGACAATGATGCCCTTGGCCTAAAAGGGCGTATGCGTTTTTTCCTGAATATATTCAGGAAAAAACGCATACGCCCTTTTTGGCCAACCAAGCAACCTGGAAAGGCCAATCAGCGCTCCAAAGAAGTCTCGCTTCCCAGCGGGCAAAAGGGCCATGCGGAAAAAAGTGTCCAAACCAGAAATGCACGACCGGCCATGGAGAAATGGGAGCCTTGCTTCGCTGATGGGCGGGATGTAAATTGCCAACAGCCACTCGGGAGAAGTGTACGGTGTGTCCTGAAACATCTAAAAAACACAGCTTGGAGAGCATAGGGCACTTCCACTCATGGGCGTATAAATTGGGAAAACTAAAAATCAGCAAGACACAGGCACCCCAAAGTTTAGGGCTGCTCTGTTGACAAGAACCCCCACTTCATTACACCTTAAATATCCTAGGAAAGAGAAAAATGGATAAAGAAGTTGGGGTCCTCATGTACAATGGAATATCACTCAGCCATGAAATCAACGTCATAAGGCTAGTAGCAGAACGATGAGTGGATTTAGGTACGACGATTCTAAGTGAAATAAGTCACACAGAAAAAGACACTTATCCTAAGATATCACTTAGAGAGGGAATGTAAAAACCGCTACACTTGAACTGAATTACAAAACAGAACAGAGTCACACGTTTAGAAAACACACTATGGCTGCTGAACGGGAAAGGTGAGGTGGGGTGATGCATAAAACAAGGGTTTCAAATTAGCTCCGATACCGTTCCATAAACCCAATATGTAAGAGACAAGACCTATTCCTTTTTCAGTGAACTGGACTCAACACCCCCTATTCACCGCACAAGAATATATCTGACTAGTAAGAATCCTCAAACCTATGTATTGATATCTCTCTGTAAGTGAGTCAAGGGGGTGTAAAGCGGCATAAACACAGCCGTGAAAAGCAGCTAAACCCCATTATAAAAATAAATTACTTTTCAAAACCCGTGAAACAAAGACAGTGAAAGAGAGAGAAATTCTTCCAAAATTCGTTCAGGGGCTGTGATGCAACCTGGATTGACCATATCTAGACCCACAGCTGATTGAGACATAAGGGTGGACACTCTTGGGGCTGAGAGGTTCGGTGAGGTTGGGTGAGCCAACGCAGACCCTTTCAAGTAATACTGCATGGTACCCATCCCATGGGTCCCAAATCTCCAGGTTCAAGGGCATCTTCCTACATGGAAATCAGGCATGAGAAACCCAGAAGATGGTACACCATGTGATCGGGAAAGGTTTCTAAAACGCACCTCATTTCTCATCTCCTTCGCTCGGGTTCGCGATTCCAGCTGATTTACTAGCCATCTCCCTCCTTGGAGAATCAGCACCTTTAACCTCCTGTTCCGTACAGGTTGCAATTTGTCCTGAGGATGAACGGGAAGAGGGGGAACCAATGAGAGACTAGCTCTAGGTGTTGGGACAGGCACAGGTCACTCTATTTTCCCATCAGGAAGAAGAATTAAGCACAAGCTCAGCCTGCCCCCCAGAACCAGAAGAGGGCCTGAAGCAATCCTGCGCTTTTGCGGCCAGATCCCAAAAAAGCGAGTTGAAAAATGGAGCTCAGGGGCACTGCAATTCACAAACCTGCAGAGTTTTAAATGATACCTCTCATCCACAAATATATTAAGGGAAGGCAACGAAGAGGCTTTGAAAGCAAGGCAGAATTGCAGGAAACACATTTCAGGAGGTAGATTCGAATCGCCTTGAAAGCACATGAAAAGCGGCAAAACGTGGACAATGATGCCCTTGGCCTAAAAGGGCGTATGCGTTTTTTCCTGAATATATTCAGGAAAAAACGCATACGCCCTTTTTGGCCAACCAAGCAACCTGGAAAGGCCAATCAGCGCTCCAAAGAAGTCTGGCTTCCCAGCGGGCAAAAGGGCCATGCGGAAAAAAGTGTCCAAACCAGAACTGCACGACCGGCCATGGAGAAATGGGAGCCTTGCTTCGCTGATGGGCGGGATGTAAATTGCCAACAGCCACTCGGGAGAAGTGTACGGTGTGTCCTGAAACATCTAAAAAACACAGCTTGGAGAGCATAGGGCACTTCCACTCATGGGCGTATAAATTGGGAAAACTAAAAATCAGCAAGACACAGGCACCCCAAAGTTTAGGGCTGCTCTGTTGACAAGAACCCCCGCTTCATTACACCTTAAATATCCTAGGAAAGAGAAAAATGGATAAAGAAGTTGGGGTCCTCATGTACAATGGAATATCACTCAGCCATGAAATCAACGTCATAAGGCTAGTAGCAGCACGATGAGTGGATTTAGGTACGACGATTCTAAGTGAAATAAGTCACACAGAAAAAGACACTTATCATAAGATATCACTTAGAGAGGGAATGTAAAAACCGCTACACTTGAACTGAATTACAAAACAGAACAGAGTCACACGTTTAGAAAACACACTATGGCTGCTGAACGGGAAAGGTGAGGTGGGGTGATGCATAAAACAAGGGTTTCAAATTAGCTCCGATACCGTTCCATAAACCCAATATGTAAGAGACAAGACCTATTCCTTTTTCAGTGACCTGGACTCAACACCCCCTATTCACCGCACAAGAATATATCTGACTAGTAAGAATCTTCAAACCTATGTATTGATATCTCTCTGTAAGTGAGTCAAGGGGGTGTAAAGCGGCATAAACACAGCCGTGAAAAGCAGCTAAACCCCATTATAAAAATAAATTACTTTTCAAAACCCGTGAAACAAAGACAGTGAAAGAGAGAGAAATTCTTCCAAAATTCGTTCAGGGGCTGTGATGCAACCTGGATTGACCATATCTAGACCCACAGCTGATTGAGACATAAGGGTGGACACTCTTGGGGCTGAGAGGTTCGGTGAGGTTGGGTGAGCCAACGCAGACCCTTTCAAGTAATACTGCATGGTACCCATCCCATGGGTCCCAAATCTCCAGGTTCAAGGGCATCTTCCTACATGGAAATCAGGCATGAGAAACCCAGAAGATGGTACACCATGTGATCGGGAAAGGTTTCTAAAACGCACCTCATTTCTCATCTCCTTTGCTCGGGTTCGCCATTCCAGCCGATTTACTAGCCATCTCCCTCCTTGGAGAATCAGCACCTTTAACCTCCTGTTCCGTACAGGTTGCAATTTGTCCTGAGGATGAACGGGAAGAGGGGGAACCAATGAGAGACTAGCTCTAGGTGTTGGGACAGGCACAGGTCACTCTATTTTCCCATCAGGAAGAAGAATTAAGCACAAGCTCAGCCTGCCCCCCAGAACCAGAAGAGGGCCTGAAGCAATCCTGCGCTTTTGCGGCCAGCTCCCAAAAAGCGAGCTGAAAAATGGAGCTCAGGGGCACTGCAATTCACAAACCTGCAGAGTTTTAAATGATACCTCTCATCCACAAATATATTAAGGGAAGGCAACGAAGAGGCTTTGAAAGCAAGGCAGAATTGCAGGAAACAGATTTCAGGTGGTAGATTCGAATCGCCTTGAAAGCACAGGAAAAGCGGCAAAACGTGGACAATGATGCCCTTGGCCTAAAAGGGCGTATGCGTTTTTTCCTGAATATATTCAGGAAAAAACGCATACGCCCTTTTTGGCCAACCAAGCAACCTGGAAAGGCCAATCAGCGCTCCAAAGAAGTCTCGCTTCCCAGCGGGCAAAAGGGCCATGCGGAAAAAAGTGTCCAAACCAGAACTGCACGACCGGCCATGGAGAAATGGGAGCCTTGCTTCGCTGATGGGCGGGATGTAAATTGCCAACAGCCACTCGGGAGAAGTGTACGGTGTGTCCTGAAACATCTAAAAAACACAGCTTGGAGAGCATAGGGCACTTCCACTCATGGGCGTATAAATTGGGAAAACTAAAAATCAGCAAGACACAGGCACCCCAAAGTTTAGGGCTGCTCTGTTGACAAGAACCCCCGCTTCATTACACCTTAAATATCCTAGGAAAGAGAAAAATGGATAAAGAAGTTGTGGTCCTCATGTACAATGGAATATCACTCAGCCATGAAATCAACGTCATAAGGCTAGTAGCAGCACGATGAGTGGATTTAGGTACGACGATTCTAAGTGAAATAAGTCACACAGAAAAAGACACTTATCCTAAGATATCACTTAGAGAGGGAATGTAAAAACCGCTACACTTCAACTGAATTACAAAACAGAACAGAGTCACACGTTTAGAAAACACACTATGGCTGCTGAACGGGAAAGGTGAGGTGGGGTGATGCATAAAACAAGGGTTTCAAATTAGCTCCGATACCGTTCCATAAACCCATATGTAAGAGACAAGACCTATTCCTTTTTCAGTGAACTGGACTCAACACCCCCTATTCGCCGCAGAAGAATATATCTGACTAGTAAGAATCCTCAAACCTATGTATTGATATCTCTCTGTAAGTGAGTCAAGGGGGTGTAAAGCGGCATAAACACAGCCGTGAAAAGCAGCTAAACCCCATTATAAAAATAAATTACTTTTCAAAACCCGTGAAACAAAGACAGTGAAAGAGAGAGAAATTCTTCCAAAATTCGTTCAGGGGCTGTGATGCAACCTGGATTGACCATATCTAGACCCACAGCTGATTGAGACATAAGGGTGGACACTCTTGGGGCTGAGAGGTTCGGTGAGGTTGGGTGAGCCAACGCAGACCCTTTCAAGTAATACTGCATGATACCCATCCCATGGGTCCCAAATCTCCAGGTTCAAGGGCATCTTCCTACATCGAAAACAGGCATGAGAAACCCAGAAGATGGTACACCATGTGATCGGGAAAGGTTTCTAAAACGCACCTCATTTCTCATCTCCTTTGCTCGGGTTCGCCATTCCAGCCGATTTACTAGCCATCTCCCTCCTTGGAGAATCAGCACTTTAACCTCCTGTTCCGTACAGGTTGCAATTTGTCCTGAGGATGAACGGGAAGAGGGGGAACAATGAGAGACTAGCTCTAGGTGTTGGGACAGGCACAGGTCACTCTATTTTCCCATCAGGAAGAAGAATTAAGCACAAGCTCAGCCTGCCCCCCAGAACCAGAAGAGGGCCTGAAGCAATCCTGCGCTTTTGCGGCCAGATCCCAAAAAAGCGAGTTGAAAAATGGAGCTCAGGGGCACTGCAATTCACAAACCTGCAGAGTTTTAAATGATACCTCTCATCCACAAATATATTAAGGGAAGGCAACGAAGAGGCTTTGAAAGCAAGGCAGAATTGCAGGAAACACATTTCAGGAGGTAGATTCGAATCGCCTTGAAAGCACATGAAAAGCGGCAAAACGTGGACAATGATGCCCTTGGCCTAAAAGGGCGTATGCGTTTTTTCCTGAATATATTCAGGAAAAAACGCATACGCCCTTTTTGGCCAACCAAGCAACCTGGAAAGGCCAATCAGCGCTCCAAAGAAGTCTGGCTTCCCAGCGGGCAAAAGGGCCATGCGGAAAAAAGTGTCCAAACCAGAACTGCACGACCGGCCATGGAGAAATGGGAGCCTTGCTTCGCTGATGGGCGGGATGTAAATTGCCAACAGCCACTCTGGAGAAGTGTACGGTGTGTCCTGAAACATCTAAAAAACACAGCTTGGAGAGCATAGGGCACTTCCACTCATGGGCGTATAAATTGGGAAAACTAAAAATCAGCAAGACACAGGCACCCCAAAGTTTAGGGCTGCTCTGTTGACAAGAACCCCCGCTTCATTACACCTTAAATATCCTAGGAAAGAGAAAAATGGATAAAGAAGTTGTGGTCCTCATGTACAATGGAATATCACTCAGCCATGAAATCAACGTCATAAGGCTAGTAGCAGCACGATGAGTGGATTTAGGTACGACGATTCTAAGTGAAATAAGTCACACAGAAAAAGACACTTATCCTAAGATATCACTTAGAGAGGGAATGTAAAAACCGCTACACTTGAACTGAATTACAAAACAGAAGAGAGTCACACGTTTAGAAAACACACTATGGCTGCTGAACGGGAAAGGTGAGGTGGGGTGATGCATAAAACAAGGGTTTCAAATTAGCTCCGATACCGTTCCATAAACCCAATATGTAAGAGACAAGACCTATTCCTTTTTCAGTGAACTGGACTCAACACCCCCTATTCACCGCAGAAGAATATATCTGACTAGTAAGAATCCTCAAACCTATGTATTGATATCTCTCTGTAAGTGAGTCAAGGGGGTGTAAAGCGGCATAAACACAGCCGTGAAAAGCAGCTAAACCCCATTATAAAAATATATTACTTTTCAAAACCCGTGAAACAAAGACAGTGAAAGAGAGAGAAATTCTTCCAAAATTCGTTCAGGGGCTGTGATGCAACCTGGATTGACCATATCTAGACCCACAGCTGATTGAGACATAAGGGTGGACACTCTTGGGGCTGAGAGGTTCGGTGAGGTTGGGTGAGCCAACGCAGACCCTTTCAAGTAATACTGCATGGTACCCATCCCATGGGTCCCAAATCACCAGGTTCAAGGGCATCTTCCTACATGGAAATCAGGCATGAGAAACCCAGAAGATGGTACACCATGTGATCGGGAAAGGTTTCTAAAACGCACCTCATTTCTCATCTCCTTTGCTCGGGTTCGCCATTCCAGCCGATTTACTAGCCATCTCCCTCCTTGGAGAATCAGCACCTTTAACCTCCTGTTCCGTACAGGTTGCAATTTGTCCTGAGGATGAACGGGAAGAGGGGGAACCAATGAGAGACTAGCTCTAGGTGTTGGGACAGGCACAGGTCACTCTATTTTCCCATCAGGAAGAAGAATTAAGCACAAGCTCAGCCTGCCCCCCAGAACCAGAAGAGGGCCTGAAGCAATCCTGCGCTTTTGCGGCCAGCTCCCAAAAAAGCGAGTTGAAAAATGGAGCTCAGGGGCACTGCAATTCACAAACCTGCAGAGTTTTAAATGATACCTCTCGTCCACAAATATATTAAGGGAAGGCAACGAAGAGGCTTTGAAAGCAAGGCAGAATTGCAGGAAACAGATTTCAGGAGGTAGATTCGAATCGCCTTGAAAGCACATGAAAAGCGGCAAAACGTGGACAATGATGCCCTTGGCCTAAAAGGGCGTATGCGTTTTTTCCTGAATATATTCAGGAAAAAACGCATACGCCCTTTTTGGCCAACCAAGCAACCTGGAAAGGCCAATCAGCGCTCCAAAGAAGTCTCGCTTCCCAGCGGGCAAAAGGGCCATGCGGAAAAAAGTGTCCAAACCAGAAATGCACGACCGGCCATGGAGAAATGGGAGCCTTGCTTCGCTGATGGGCGGGATGTAAATTGCCAACAGCCACTCGGGAGAAGTGTACGGTGTGTCCTGAAACATCTAAAAAACACAGCTTGGAGAGCATAGGGCACTTCCACTCATGGGCGTATAAATTGGGAAAACTAAAAATCAGCAAGACACAGGCACCCCAAAGTTTAGGGCTGCTCTGTTGACAAGAACCCCCACTTCATTACACCTTAAATATCCTAAGAAAGAGAAAAATGGATAAAGAAGTTGGGGTCCTCATGTACAATGGAATATCACTCAGCCACGAAATCAACGTCATAAGGCTAGTAGCAGAACGATGAGTGGATTTAGGTACGACGATTCTAAGTGAAATAAGTCACACAGAAAAAGACACTTATCCTAAGATATCACTTAGAGAGGGAATGTAAAAACCGCTACACTTGAACTGAATTACAAAACAGAACAGAGTCACACGTTTAGAAAACACACTATGGCTGCTGAACGGGAAAGGTGAGGTGGGGTGATGCATAAAACAAGGGTTTCAAATTAGCTCCGATACCGTTCCATAAACCCAATATGTAAGAGACAAGACCTATTCCTTTTTCAGTGAACTGGACTCAACACCCCCTATTCACCGCACAAGAATATATCTGACTAGTAAGAATCCTCAAACCTATGTATTGATATCTCTCTGTAAGTGAGTCAAGGGGGTGTAAAGCGGCATAAACACAGCCGTGAAAAGCAGCTAAACCCCATTATAAAAATAAATTACTTTTCAAAACCCGTGAAACAAAGACAGTGAAAGAGAGAGAAATTCTTCCAAAATTCGTTCAGGGGCTGTGATGCAACCTGGATTGACCATATCTAGACCCACAGCTGATTGAGACATAAGGGTGGACACTCTTGGGGCTGAGAGGTTCGGTGAGGTTGGGTGAGCCAACGCAGACCCTTTCAAGTAATACTGCATGGTACCCATCCCATGGGTCCCAAATCTCCAGGTTCAAGGGCATCTTCCTACATGGAAATCAGGCATGAGAAACCCAGAAGATGGTACACCATGTGATCGGGAAAGGTTTCTAAAACGCACCTCATTTCTCATCTCCTTTGCTCGGGTTCGCCATTCCAGCCGATTTACTAGCCATCTCCCTCCTTGGAGAATCAGCACCTTTAACCTCCTGTTCCGTACAGGTTGCAATTTGTCCTGAGGATGAACGGGAAGAGGAGGAACCAATGAGAGACTAGCTCTAGGTGTTGGGACAGGCACAGGTCACTCTATTTTCCCATCAGGAAGAAGAATTAAGCACAAGCTCAGCCTGCCCCCCAGAACCAGAAGAGGGCCTGAAGCAATCCTGCACTTTTGCGGCCAGCTCCCAAAAAAGCGAGTTGAAAAATGGAGCTCAGGGGCACTGCAATTCACAAACCTGCAGAGTTTTAAATGATACCTCTCGTCCACAAATATATTAAGGGAAGGCAACGAAGAGGCTTTGAAAGCAAGGCAGAATTGCAGGAAACAGATTTCAGGAGGTAGATTCGAATCGCCTTGAAAGCACATGAAAAGCGGCAAAACGTGGACAATGATGCCCTTGGCCTAAAAGGGCGTATGCGTTTTTTCCTGAATATATTCAGGAAAAAACGCATACGCCCTTTTTGGCCAACCAAGCAACCTGGAAAGGCCAATCAGCGCTCCAAAGAAGTCTGGCTTCCCAGCGGGCAAAAGGGCCATGCGGAAAAAAGTGTCCAAACCAGAAATGCACGACCGGCCATGGAGAAATGGGAGCCTTGTTTCGCTGATGGGCGGGATGTAAATTGCCAACAGCCACTCGGGAGAAGTGTACGGTGTGTCCTGAAACATCTAAAAAACACAGCTTGGAGAGCATAGGGCACTTCCACTCATGGGCGTATAAATTGGGAAAACTAAAAATCAGCAAGAAACAGGCACCCCAAAGTTTAGGGCTGCTCTGTTGACAAGAACCCCCGCTTCATTACACCTTAAATATCCTAGGAAAGAGAAAAATGGATAAAGAAGTTGTGGTCCTCATGTACAATGGAATGTCACTCAGCCATGAAATCAACGTCATAAGGCTAGTAGCAGCACGATGAGTGGATTTAGGTACGACGATTCTAAGTGAAATAAGTCACACAGAAAAAGACACTTATCATAAGATATCACTTAGAGAGGGAATGTAAAAACCGCTACACTTGAACTGAATTACAAAACAGAAGAGAGTCACACGTTTAGAAAACACACTATGGCTGCTGAACGGGAAAGGTGAGGTGGGGTGATGCATAAAACAAGGGTTTCAAATTAGCTCCGATACCGTTCCATAAACCCAATATGTAAGAGACAAGACCTATTCCTTTTTCAGTGAACTGGACTCAACACCCCCTATTCACCGCACAAGAATATATCTGACTAGTAAGAATCCTCAAACCTATGTATTGATATCTCTCTGTAAGTGAGTCAAGGGGGTGTAAAGCGGCATAAACACAGCCGTGAAAAGCAGCTAAACCCCATTATAAAAATAAATTACTTTTCAAAACCCGTGAAACAAAGACAGTGAAAGAGAGAGAAATTCTTCCAAAATTCGTTCAGGGGCTGTGATGCAACCTGGATTGACCATATCTAGACCCACAGCTGATTGAGACATAAGGGTGGACACTCTTGGGGCTGAGAGGTTCGGTGAGGTTGGGTGAGCCAACGCAGACCCTTTCAAGTAATACTGCATGGTACCCATCCCATGGGTCCCAAATCTCCAGGTTCAAGGGCATCTTCCTACATGGAAATCAGGCATGAGAAACCCAGAAGATGGTACACCATGTGATCGGGAAAGGTTTCTAAAACGCACCTCATTTCTCATCTCCTTTGCTCGGGTTCGCCATTCCAGCTGATTTACTAGCCATCTCCCTCCTTGGAGAATCAGCACCTTTAACCTCCTGTTCCGTACAGGTTGCAATTTGTCCTGAGGATGAACGGGAAGAGGAGGAACCAATGAGAGACTAGCTCTAGGTGTTGGGACAGGCACAGGTCACTCTATTTTCCCATCAGGAAGAAGAATTAAGCACAAGCTCAGCCTGCCCCCCAGAACCAGAAGAGGGCCTGAAGCAATCCTGCACTTTTGCGGCCAGCTCCCAAAAAAGCGAGTTGAAAAATGGAGCTCAGGGGCACTGCAATTCACAAACCTGCAGAGTTTTAAATGATACCTCTCGTCCACAAATATATTAAGGGAAGGCAACGAAGAGGCTTTGAAAGCAAGGCAGAATTGCAGGAAACAGATTTCAGGAGGTAGATTCGAATCGCCTTGAAAGCACATGAAAAGCGGCAAAACGTGGACAATGATGCCCTTGGCCTAAAAGGGCGTATGCGTTTTTTCCTGAATATATTCAGGAAAAAACGCATACGCCCTTTTTGGCCAACCAAGCAACCTGGAAAGGCCAATCAGCGCTCCAAAGAAGTCTGGCTTCCCAGCGGGCAAAAGGGCCATGCGGAAAAAAGTGTCCAAACCAGAAATGCACGACCGGCCATGGAGAAATGGGAGCCTTGTTTCGCTGATGGGCGGGATGTAAATTGCCAACAGCCACTCGGGAGAAGTGTACGGTGTGTCCTGAAACATCTAAAAAACACAGCTTGGAGAGCATAGGGCACTTCCACTCATGGGCGTATAAATTGGGAAAACTAAAAATCAGCAAGAAACAGGCACCCCAAAGTTTAGGGCTGCTCTGTTGACAAGAACCCCCGCTTCATTACACCTTAAATATCCTAGGAAAGAGAAAAATGGATAAAGAAGTTGTGGTCCTCATGTACAATGGAATGTCACTCAGCCATGAAATCAACGTCATAAGGCTAGTAGCAGCACGATGAGTGGATTTAGGTACGACGATTCTAAGTGAAATAAGTCACACAGAAAAAGACACTTATCATAAGATATCACTTAGAGAGGGAATGTAAAAACCGCTACACTTGAACTGAATTACAAAACAGAAGAGAGTCACACGTTTAGAAAACACACTATGGCTGCTGAACGGGAAAGGTGAGGTGGGGTGATGCATAAAACAAGGGTTTCAAATTAGCTCCGATACCGTTCCATAAACCCAATATGTAAGAGACAAGACCTATTCCTTTTTCAGTGAACTGGACTCAACACCCCCTATTCACCGCACAAGAATATATCTGACTAGTAAGAATCCTCAAACCTATGTATTGATATCTCTCTGTAAGTGAGTCAAGGGGGTGTAAAGCGGCATAAACACAGCCGTGAAAAGCAGCTAAACCCCATTATAAAAATAAATTACTTTTCAAAACCCGTGAAACAAAGACAGTGAAAGAGAGAGAAATTCTTCCAAAATTCGTTCAGGGGCTGTGATGCAACCTGGATTGACCATATCTAGACCCACAGCTGATTGAGACATAAGGGTGGACACTCTTGGGGCTGAGAGGTTCGGTGAGGTTGGGTGAGCCAACGCAGACCCTTTCAAGTAATACTGCATGGTACCCATCCCATGGGTCCCAAATCTCCAGGTTCAAGGGCATCTTCCTACATGGAAATCAGGCATGAGAAACCCAGAAGATGGTACACCATGTGATCGGGAAAGGTTTCTAAAACGCACCTCATTTCTCATCTCCTTTGCTCGGGTTCGCCATTCCAGCCGATTTACTAGCCATCTCCCTCCTTGGAGAATCAGCACCTTTAACCTCCTGTTCCGTACAGGTTGCAATTTGTCCTGAGGATGAACGGGAAGAGGGGGAACCAATGAGAGACTAGCTCTAGGTGTTGGGACAGGCACAGGTCACTCTATTTTCCCATCAGGAAGAAGAATTAAGCACAAGCTCAGCCTGCCCCCCAGAACCAGAAGAGGGCCTGAAGCAATCCTGCGCTTTTGCGGCCAGCTCCCAAAAAAGCGAGTTGAAAAATGGAGCTCAGGGGCACTGCAATTCACAAACCTGCAGAGTTTTAAATGATACCTCTCGTCCACAAATATATTAAGGGAAGGCAACGAAGAGGCTTTGAAAGCAAGGCAGAATTGCAGGAAACAGATTTCAGGAGGTAGATTCAAATCGCCTTGAAAGCACATGAAAAGCGGCAAAACGTGGACAATGATGCCCTTGGCCAAAAAGGGAATATGCGTTTTTTCCTGAATATATTCAGGAAAAAACGCATACGCCCTTTTTGGCCAACCAAGCAACCTGGAAAGGCCAATCAGCGCTCCAAAGAAGTCTCGCTTCCCAGTGGGCAAAAGGGCCATGCGGAAAAAAGTGTCCAAACCAGAACAGCACGACCGGCCATGGAGAAATGGGAGCCTTGCTTCGCTGATGGGCGGGATGTAAATTGCCAACAGCCACTCGGGAGAAGTGTACGGTGTGTCCTGAAACATCTAAAAAACACAGCTTGGAGAGCATAGGGCACTTCCACTCATGGGCGTATAAATTGGGAAAACTAAAAATCAGCAAGACACAGGCACCCCAAAGTTTAGGGCTGCTCTGTTGACAAGAACCCCCACTTCATTACACCTTAAATATCCTAGGAAAGAGAAAAATGGATAAAGAAGTTGGGGTCCTCATGTACAATGGAATATCACTCAGCCATGAAATCAACGTCATAAGGCTAGTAGCAGCACGATGAGTGGATTTAGGTACGACGATTCTAAGTGAAATAAGTCACACAGAAAAAGACACTTATCCTAAAATATCACTTATAGAGGGAATGTAAAAACCGCTACACATGAACTGAATTGCAAAACAGAACAGAGTCACACGTTTAGGAAACACACTATGGCTGCTGAACGGGAAAGGTGAGGTGGGGTGATGCATAAAACAAGGGTTTCAAATTAGCTCCGATACCGTTCCATAAACCCAATATGTAAGAGACAAGACCTATTCCTTTTTCAGTGAACTGGACTCAACACCCCCTATTCACCGCACAAGAATATATCTGACTAGTAAGAATCCTCAAACCTATGTATTGATATCTCTCTGTAAGTGAGTCAAGGGGGTGTAAAGCGGCATAAACACAGCCGTGAAAAGCAGCTAAACCCCATTATAAAAATAAATTACTTTTCAAAACCCGTGAAACAAAGACAGTGAAAGAGAGAGAAATTCTTCCAAAATTCGTTCAGGGGCTGTGATGCAACCTGGATTGACCATATCTAGACCCACAGCTGATTGAGACATAAGGGTGGACACTCTTGGGGCTGAGAGGTTCGGTGAGGTTGGGTGAGCCAACGCAGACCCTTTCAAGTAATACTGCATGGTACCCATCCCATGGGTCCCAAATCTCCAGGTTCAAGGGCATCTTCCTACATGGAAATCAGGCATGAGAAACCAAGAAGATGGTACACCGTGTGATCGGGAAAGTTTTATAAAACGCACCTCATTTCTCATCTCCTTTGCTCGGGTTCGCCATTCCAGCCGATTTACTAGCCATCTCCCTCCTTGGAGAATCAGCACCTTTAACCTCCTGTTCCGTACAGGTTGCAATTTGTCCTGAGGATGAACGGGAAGAGGGGGAACCAATGAGAGACTAGCTCTAGGTGTCGGGACAGGCACAGGTCACTCTATTTTCCCATCAGGAAGAAGAATTAAGCACAAGCTCAGCCTGTCCCCCAGAACCAGAAGAGGGCCTGAAGCAATCCTGCGCTTTTGCGGCCAGCTCCCAAAAAAGCGAGTTGAAAAATGGAGCTCAGGGGTACTGCAATTCACAAACCTGCAGAGTTTTAAATGATACCTCTCGTCCACAAATATATTAACGGAAGGCAACGAAGAGGCTTTGAAAGCAAGGCAGAATTGCAGGAAACAGATTTCAGGAGGTAGATTCGAATCGCCTTGAAAGCACATGAAAAGCAGCAAAACGTGGACAATGATGCCCTTGGCCAAAAAGGGCATATGCGTTTTTTCCTGAATATATTCAGGGAAAAACGCATACGCCCTTTTTGGCCAACCAAGCAACCTGGAAAGGCCAATCAGCGCTCCACAGAAGTCTGGCTTCCCAGCGGGCAAAAGGGCCATGCGGAAAAAAGTGTCCAAACCAGAACTGCACGACCGGCCATGGAGAAATGGGAGCCTTGCTTCGCTGATGGGCGGGATGTAAATTGCCAACAGCCACTCGGGAGAAGTGTACGGTGTGTCCTGAAACATCTAAAAAACACAGCTTGGAGAGCATAGGGCACTTCCACTCATGGGCGTATAAATTGGGAAAACTAAAAATCAGCAAGACACAGGCACCCCAAAGTTTAGGGCTGCTCTGTTGACAAGAACCCCCACTTCATTACACCTTATATATCCTAGGAAAGAGAAAAATGGATAAAGAAGTTGGGGTCCACATGTACAATGGAATATCACTCAGCCACGAAATCAACGTCATAAGGCTAGTAGCAGCACGATGAGTGGATTTAGGTACGACGATTCTAAGTGAAATAAGTCACACAGAAAAAGACACTTATCCTAAGATATCACTTAGAGAGGGAATGTAAAAACCGCTACACTTGAACTGAATTACAAAACAGAAGAGAGTCACACGTTTAGAAAACACACTATGGCTGCTGAACGGGAAAGGTGAGGTGGGGTGATGCATAAAACAAGGGTTTCAAATTAGCTCCGATACCGTTCCATAAACCCAATATGTAAGAGACAAGACCTATTCCTTTTTCAGTGAACTGGACTCAACACCCCCTATTCACCGCACAAGAATATATCTGACTAGTAAGAATCCTCAAACCTATGTATTGATATCTCTCTGTAAGTGAGTCAAGGGGGTGTAAAGCGGCATAAACACAGCCGTGAAAAGCAGCTAAACCCCATTATAAAAATAAATTACTTTTCAAAACCCGTGAAACAAAGACAGTGAAAGAGAGAGAAATTCTTCCAAAATTCGTTCAGGGGCTGTGATGCAAGCTGGATTGACCATATCTAGACCCACAGCTGATTGAGACATAAGGGTGGACACTCTTGGGGCTGAGAGGTTCGGTGAGGTTGGGTGAGCCAACGCAGACCCTTTCAAGTAATACTGCATGGTACCCATCCCATGGGTCCCAAATCTCCAGGTTCAAGGGCATCTTCCTACATCGAAAACAGGCATGAGAAACCCAGAAGATGGTACACCGTGTGATCGGGAAAGGTTTCTAAAACGCACCTCATTTCTCATCTCCTTTGCTCGGGTTCGCCATTCCAGCCGATTTACTAGCCATCTCCCTCCTTGGAGAATCAGCACCTTTAACCTCCTGTTCCGTACAGGTTGCAATTTGTCCTGAGGATGAACGGGAAGAGGGGGAACCAATGAGAGACTAGCTCTAGGTGTTGGGACAGGCACAGGTCACTCTATTTTCCCATCAGGAAGAAGAATTAAGCACAAGCTCAGCCTGCCCCCCAGAACCAGAAGAGGGCCTGAAGCAATCCTGCGCTTTTGCGGCCAACTCCCAAAAAAGCGAGTTGAAAAATGGAGCTCAGGGGCACTGCAATTCACAAACCTGCAGAGTTTTAAATGATACCTCTTGTCCACAAATATATTAAGGGAAGGCAACGAAGAGGCTTTGAAAGCAAGGCAGAATTGCAGGAAACAGATTTCAGGAGGTAGATTCGAATCGCCTTGAAAGCACATGAAAAGCGGCAAAACGTGGACAATGATGCCCTTGGCCAAAAAGGGCGTATGCGTTTTTTCCTGAATATATTCAGGAAAAAACGCATACGCCCTTTTTGGCCAACCAAGCAACCTGGAAAGGCCAATCAGCGCTCCAAAGAAGTTTCGCTTCCCAGCGGGCAAAAGGGCCATGCGGAAAAAAGTGTCCAAACCAGAACTGCACGACCGGCCATGGAGAAATGGGAGCCTTGCTTCGCTGATGGGCGGGATGTAAATTGCCAACAGCCACTCGGGAGAAGTGTACGGTGTGTCCTGAAACATCTAAAAAACACAGCTTGGAGAGCATAGGGCACTTCCACTCATGGGCGTATAAATTGGGAAAACTAAAAATCAGCAAGACACAGGCACCCCAAAGTTTAGGGCTGCTCTGTTGACAAGAACTCCCGCTTCATTACACCTTAAATATCCTGGAAAGAGAAAAATGGATAAAGAAGTTGGCGTCCTCATGTACAATGGAATATCACTCAGCCATGAAATCAACGTCATAAGGCTAGTAGCAGCACGATGAGTGGATTTAGGTACGACGATTCTAAGTGAAATAAGTCACACAGAAAAAGACACTTATCATAAGATATCACTTAGAGAGGGAATGTAAAAACCGCTACACTTGAACTGAATTACAAAACAGAAGAGAGTCACACGTTTAGAAAACACACTATGGCTGCTGAACGGGAGTGGTGAGGTGGGGTGATGAATAAAACAAGGGTTTCAAATTAGCTCAGATACCGTTCCATAAACCCAATATGTAAGAGACAAGACGTATTCCTTTTTCAGTGAACTGGACTCAACACCCCCTATTCACCGCACAAGAATATATCTGACTAGTAAGAATCCTCAAACCTATGTATTGATATCTCTCTGTAAGTGAGTCAAGGGGCTGTAAAGCGGCATAAACACAGCCATGAAAAGCAGCTAAACCCCATTATAAAAATAAATTACTTTTCAAAACCCGTGAAACAAAGACAGTGAAAGAGAGAGAAATTCTTCCAAAATTCGTTCAGGGGCTGTGATGCAACCTGGATTGACCATATCTAGACCCACAGCTGATTGAGACATAAGGGTGGACACTCTTGGGGCTGAGAGGTTCGGTGAGGTTGAGTGAGCCAACGCAGACACTTTCAAGTAATACTGCATGGTACCCATCCCATGGGTCCCAAATCTCCAGGTTCAAGGGCATCTTCCTACATCGAAAACAGGCATGAGAAACCCAGAAGATGGTACACCGTGTGATCGGGAAAGGTTTCTAAAACGCACCTCATTTCTCATCTCCTTTGCTCGGGTTCGCCATTCCAGCCGATTTACTAGCCATCTCCCTCCTTGGAGAATCAGCACCTTTAACCTCCTGTTCCGTACAGGTTGCAATTTGTCCTGAGGATGAACGGGAAGAGGGGGAACCAATGAGAGACTAGCTCTAGGTGTTGGGACAGGCACAGGTCACTCTATTTTCCCATCAGGAAGAAGAATTAAGCACAAGCTCAGCCTGCCCCCCAGAACCAGAAGAGGGCCTGAAGCAATCCTGCGCCTTTGCGGCCAGCTCCCAAAAAAGCGAGTTGAAAAATGGAGCTCAGGGGCACTGCAATTCACAAACCTGCAGAGTTTTAAATGATACCTCTCGTCCACAAATATATTAAGGGAAGGCAACGAAGAGGCTTTGAAAGCAAGGCAGAATTGCAGGAAACAGATTTCAGGAGGTAGATTCGAATCGCCTTGAAAGCACATGAAAAGCGGCAAAACGTGGACAATGATGCCCTTGGCCAAAAAGGGCGTATGCGTTTTTTCCTGAATATACTCAGGAAAAAACGCATACGCCCTTTTTGGCCAACCAAGCAACCTGGAAAGGCCAATCAGCGCTCCAAAGAAGTCTGGCTTCCCAGCGGGCAAAAGGGCCATGCGGAAAAAAGTGTCCAAACCAGAACTGCACGACCGGCCATGGAGAAATGGGAGCCTTGCTTCGCTGATGGGCGGGATGTAAATTGCCAACAGCCACTCGGGAGAAGTGTACGGTGTGTCCTGAAACATCTAAAAAACACAGCTTGGAGAGCATAGGGCACTTCCACTCATGGGCGTATAAATTGGGAAAACTAAAAATCAGCAAGACACAGGCACCCCAAAGTTTAGGGCTGCTCTGTTGACAAGAACCCCCGCTTCATTACACCTTAAATATCCTAGGAAAGAGAAAAATGGATAAAGAAGTTGGGGTCCTCATGTACAATGGAATATCACTCAGCCACGAAATCAACGTCATAAGGCTAGTAGCAGCACGATGAGTGGATTTAGGTACGACGATTCTAAGTGAAATAAGTCACACAGAAAAAGACACTTATCATAAGATATCACTTAGAGAGGGAATGTAAAAACCTCTACACTTGAACTGAATTACAAAACAGAAGAGAGTCACACGTTTAGAAAACACACTATGGCTGCTGAACGGGAAAGGTGAGGTGGGGTGATGCATAAAACAAGGGTTTCAAATTAGCTCCGATACCGTTCCATAAACCCAATATGTAAGAGACAAGACCTATTCCTTTTTCAGTGAACTGGACTCAACACCCCCTATTCACCGCACAAGAATATATCTGACTAGTAAGAATCCTCAAACCTATGTATTGATATCTCTCTGTAAGTGAGTCAAGGGGGTGTAAAGCGGCATAAACACAGCCGTGAAAAGCAGCTAAACCCCATTATAAAAATAAATTACTTTTCAAAACCCGTGAAACAAAGACAGTGAAAGAGAGAGAAATTCTTCCAAAATTCGTTCAGGGGCTGTGATGCAACCTGGATTGACCATATCTAGACCCACAGCTGATTGAGACATAAGGGTGGATACTCTTGGGGCTGAGAGGTTCGGTGAGGTTGGGTGAGCCAACGCAGACCCTTTCAAGTAATACTGCATGGTACCCATCCCATGGGTCCCAAATCTCCAGGTTCAAGGGCATCTTCCTACATCGAAAACAGGCATGAGAAACCCAGAAGATGGTACACCGTGTGATCGGGAAAGGTTTCTAAAACGCACCTCATTTCTCATCTCCTTTGCTCGGGTTCGCCATTCCAGCCGATTTACTAGCCATCTCCCTCCTTGGAGAATCAGCACCTTTAACCTCCTGTTCCGTACAGGTTGCAATTTGTCCTGAGGATGAACGGGAAGAGGGGGAACCAATGAGAGACTAGCTCTAGGTGTTGGGACAGGCACAGGTCACTCTATTTTCCCATCAGGAAGAAGAATTAAGCACAAGCTCAGCCTGCCCCCCAGAACCAGAAGAGGGCCTGAAGCAATCCTGCGCTTTTGCGGCCAGCTCCCAAAAAAGCGAGTTGAAAAATGGAGCTCAGGGGCCCTGCAATTCACAAACCTGCAGAGTTTTAAATGATACCTCTCGTCCACAAATATATTAAGGGAAGGCAACGAAGAGGCTTTGAAAGCAAGGCAGAATTGCAGGAAACAGATTTCAGGAGGTAGATTCGAATCGCCTTGAAAGCACATGAAAAGCGGCAAAACGTGGACAATGATGCCCTTGGCCAAAAAGGGCGTATGCGTTTTTTCCTGAATATATTCAGGAAAAAACGCATACGCCCTTTTTGGCCAACCAAGCAACCTGGAAAGGCCAATCAGCGCTCCACAGAAGTCTGGCTTCCCAGCGGGCAAAAGGGCCATGCGGAAAAAAGTGTCCAAACCAGAACTGCACGACTGGCCATGGAGAAATGGGAGCCTTGCTTCGCTGATGGGCGGGATGTAAATTGCCAACAGCCACTCGGGAGAAGTGTACGGTGTGTCCTGAAACATCTTAAAAACACAGCTTGGAGAGCATAGGGCACTTCCACTCATGGGCGTATAAATTGGGAAAACTAAAAATCAGCAAGACACAGGCACCCCAAAGTTTAGGGCTGCTCTGTTGACAAGAACCCCCGCTTCATTACACCTTAAATATCTTAGGAAAGAGAAAAATGGATAAAGAAATTGGGGTCCTCATGTACAATGGAATATCACTCAGCCATGAAATCAACGTCATAAGGCTAGTAGCAGCACGATGAGTGGATTTAGGTACGACGATTCTAAGTGAAATAAGTCACACAGAAAAAGACACTTATCATAAGATATCACTTAGAGAGGGAATGTAAAAACCGCTACACTTGAACTGAATTACAAAACAGAAGAGAGTCACACGTTTAGAAAACACACTATGGCTGCTGAACGGGAATGGTGAGGTGGGGTGATGAATAAAACAAGGGTTTCAAATTAGCTCAGATACCGTTCCATAAACCCAATATGTAAGAGACAAGACCTATTCCTTTTTCAGTGAACTGGACTCAACACCCCCTATTCACCGCACAAGAATATATCTGACTAGTAAGAATCCTCAAACCTATGTATTGATATCTCTCTGTAAGTGAGTCAAGGGGGTGTAAAGCGGCATAAACACAGCCGTGAAAAGCAGCTAAACCCCATTATAAAAATAAATTACTTTTCAAAACCCGTGAAACAAAGACAGTGAAAGAGAGAGAAATTCTTCCAAAATTCGTTCAGGGGCTGTGATGCAACCTGGATTGACCATATCTAGACCCACAGCTGATTGAGACATGAGGGTGGACACTCTTGGGGCTGAGAGGTTTGGTGAGGTTGGGTGAGCCAACACAGACCCTTTAAATAATACTGCATGGTACCCATCCCATGGGTCCCAAATCTCCAGGTTCAAGGGCAACTTCCTACCTCGAAAACATGCATGAGAAACCCAGAAGATGGTACACCGTGTGATCGGAAATGTTTCTAAAACGCACCTCATTTCTCATTTCCTTGTGCTCGGGTCCGCCATTCCAGCCACTTTACTAGCCATCTCCCTCCTTGGAGAATCAGCACCTTTAACCTCCTGTTCCGTACAGGTTGCAATTTGTCCTGAGGATGAACGGGAAGAGGGGGAACCAATGAGAGACTAGCTCTAGGTGTTGGGACAGGCACAGGTCACTCTATTTTCCCATCAGGAAGAAGAATTAAGCACAAGCTCAGCCTGCCCCCCAGAACCAGAAGAGGGCCTGAAGCAATCCTGCGCTTTTGCGGCCAGCTCCCAAAAAAGCGAGTTGAAAAATGGAGCTCAGGGGCCCTGCAATTCACAAACCTGCAGAGTTTTAAATGATACTTCTCGTCCACAAATATATTAAGGGAAGGCAACGAAGAGGCTTTGAAAGCAAGGCAGAATTGCAGGAAACAGATTTCAGGAGGTAGATTCGAATCGCCTTGAAAGCACATGAAAAGCGGCAAAACGTGGACAATGATGCCCTTGGCCAAAAAGGGCGTATGCGTTTTTTCCTGAATATATTCAGGAAAAAACGCATACGCCCTTTTTGGCCAACCAAGCAACCTGGAAAGGCCAATCAGCGCTCCAAAGAAGTCTGGCTTCCCAGCGGGCAAAAGGGCCATGCGGAAAAAAGTGTCCAAACCAGAACTGCACGACTGGCCATGGAGAAATGGGAGCCTTGCTTCGCTGATGGGCGGGATGTAAATTGCCAACAGCCACTCGGGAGAAGTGTACGGTGTGTCCTGAAACATCTTAAAAACACAGCTTGGAGAGCATAGGGCACTTCCACTCATGGGCGTATAAATTGGGAAAACTAAAAATCAGCAAGACACAGGCACCCCAAAGTTTAGGGCTGCTCTGTTGACAAGAACCCCCGCTTCATTACACCTTAAATATCTTAGGAAAGAGAAAAATGGATAAAGAAATTGGGGTCCTCATGTACAATGGAATATCACTCAGCCATGAAATCAACGTCATAAGGCTAGTAGCAGCACGATGAGTGGATTTAGGTACGACGATTCTAAGTGAAATAAGTCACACAGAAAAAGACACTTATCATAAGATATCACTTAGAGAGGGAATGTAAAAACCGCTACACTTGAACTGAATTACAAAACAGAAGAGAGTCACACGTTTAGAAAACACACTATGGCTGCTGAACGGGAATGGTGAGGTGGGGTGATGAATAAAACAAGGGTTTCAAATTAGCTCAGATACCATTCCATAAACCCAATATGTAAGAGACAAGACCTATTCCTTTTTCAGTGAACTGGACTCAACACCCCCTATTCACCGCACAAGAATATATCTGACTAGTAAGAATCCTCAAACCTATGTATTGATATCTCTCTGTAAGTGAGTCAAGGGGGTGTAAAGCGGCATAAACACAGCCGTGAAAAGCAGCTAAACCCCATTATAAAAATAAATTACTTTTCAAAACCCGTGAAACAAAGACAGTGAAAGAGAGAGAAATTCTTCCAAAATTCGTTCAGGGGCTGTGATGCAACCTGGATTGACCATATCTAGACCCACAGCTGATTGAGACATGAGGGTGGACACTCTTGGGGCTGAGAGGTTTGGTGAGGTTGGGTGAGCCAACACAGACCCTTTAAATAATACTGCATGGTACCCATCCCATGGGTCCCAAATCTCCAGGTTCAAGGGCAACTTCCTACCTCGAAAACATGCATGAGAAACCCAGAAGATGGTACACCGTGTGATCGGAAATGTTTCTAAAACGCACCTCATTTCTCATCTCCTTGTGCTCGGGTCCGCCATTCCAGCCACTTTACTAGCCATCTCCCTCCTTGGAGAATCAGCACCTTTAACCTCCTTTTCCATACAGGATGCTATTTGTCCTGAGGATGAACGGGAAGAGGGCGAAACAATGAGAGACTAGCTCTAGGTGTTGGGACAGGCACAGGTCACTCTATTTTCCCATGAGGAAGAAGAATTAACCACAAGCTCATCCTGCCCCCCAGAACCAGAACAGGGCCTGAAGCAATCCTGCACTTTTGCGGCCAGCTCCCATAAAAGCGACTTGAAAACTGGAGCTCAGGGGCACTGCAATTCACAAACCTGCAGAGTTATAAATGACAACTGTCGTCCACAAATATATTGAGGGAAGGCAACGAAGAGGAATTGAAAGCAAGGCAGAATTGCAGGAAACAGATTTCAGGAGGTAGATTCGAATCACCTTGAAAGCACATGAAAAGCGGCAAAACGTGGACAATGATGCCCTTGGCCAAAAAGGGCGTATGCGTTTTTTCCTGAATATATTCAGGAAAAAACGCATACGCCCTTTTTGGCCCACCAAGCAACCTGGAAAGGCAAATCAGCGCTACAAAGTAGTCTCGCTTCCCATCGGTCAAAAGGGCCATGCTGAAAAATGTGTCAAAACCAGAAATGCAGGACAGGCCATGGAGAAATGGGAGCCTTGCTACGCTGATGGGCGGGATGTAAATTGCCAACAGCCACTCTGGAGAAGTGTACGGTGTGTCCTGAAACATCTAAAAAACACAGCTTAGAGAGCATAGGGCACTTCCACTCATGGGTGTATAAATTGGGAAAATTAAAAATCAGCAAGACCCAGGCACCCCAAAGTTTAGGGCTGCTCTGTTGACAAGAACCTCCACTTCATTACACCTTAAATATCCCAGGAAAGAGAAAAATGGATAAAGAAATTTTGGTCCTTATGTAAAATGGAATATCACTCAGCCATGAAATCAATGTCATAAGACTAATAGCAGCATGATGAGTGGATTTAGGTACGAAGATCTAAGAGAAATACGTCACACAGAAAAAGACACTTATCATAAGATATCACTTATAGAGGGAATGTAAAAACCGCTACACTTGAACTGAATTACAAAACAGAAGAGAGTCACACGTTTAGTTAACACAGTATGGCTGCTGAACGGGAAAGGTGAGGTGGGGTGATGCATAAAACAGGGGTTTCAAATTAGCTCCAATACCGTTCCATAAACCCAATAGGTAATAGACAAGACCTACTCCTTGCTCAGTGAACTGGACTCAACACCCCCTATTCACCGCACAAGACTATATCTGACTAGTAAGAATCTTAAAACCTATGTATTGACATCTCTCTGTAAGTGAGTCAAGTGGGTGTAAAGCGGCATAGACACAGCAGTGAAAAGCAGCTAAACCCCATTATAAAAATAAACTACTTTTAAATACCCATGAAACAAAGACTTTGAAAGAGAGAGAAATTCTCACACAATTCATTCAGGGGCTGTGATGCAACCTAGATTGACCATATGTAGATCCACAGCTGGATGAGACATAAGGGTGGACACCTTTGGGGCTGAAGGCTCCTTCCCTAGTTACCAGATTGGGGAACGTGGTAAGGCTGCCGCCCTCTGGCCGTTACCTGCCAAAGCAGCTTTCAAACCTGTGCTAATGGTCACTTCATATGAACAAGTACTTCAGGGCTGTAAATGAAACCTGCCTTCAAAATGTCTTGAGGGAGATAATGGCCAAAAATTTTCAAAATGTGACACTTACTTTAAGAAAACACTTTGAAGAACTAAGCTATAATCACAGTTTGATAAATAGAAAGGGCATGCTTTAAAGCTCAATTTCAACAGATTTTGGGACACATGCAAATTCAACCACAGAGAGGTATCAGCTCGCACCTGTTAGAATAACCATCAGCAAGAAAACTACAAACAATAAATATTGAAGGTGTTTTGGAGAAATGCATACCCTCAATTTTAAGTGGGACGTAATCTGGAAAGAGCCACTAATGAGAACTGAATGGTGGTGCCTTTAAAACGTACACACTGAGCTACCATATGATACAGCAAGCCCACTCCTTGGCCTATAACATAAGAAGATAGAACTGGAAAGACACAGGCAAGAAAATATGCATTGCAGCAGTATTACAATAGCCAAGACATGGAGGCAACCAGAAAGTCCATCAAGAGGTGCGTGGCCAAAGAAGAACTGGTACACGTACAGATGGAATATTAGCCAGGGAAAAAAATGAAACAATGCCATTTGCAGCACCATGTATGATTCTTGAGGTAATCAGGCAAATTGTACTAAGTCAGAAAGCCAAAGACACATATCCTATAATATCACTTATAGGTCTTAGCTAAAAATTGATACCAATGAAGATATTTCCACAGAGAAATGCAATCACAGATTCATTAAACAAACTTATGGTTCAGCAAATGGATAGGTGTGAGGATTGGATACATTAGGATATTGGGGTTAAGATAGATATAGAAACACATGTGAAATATGTAATCACCAAAGACCTATGTAATACCAAGACAAGACTGCTCAACATTGTGTCATAACCTACATGGGAAAATGATGCAAAGAAGAATAGATATATGTATATGTTTAAAAGAACCACATCTTGCACACCTAGAAGAAACAAAACATTTTAATCAAATTTGCTCTGACAAAAAATAAAAATTAAATTAAAAAAAGAACAAGAAGTAATGAGAAATAAACTTAAGGGGCTTTTTGCTGGCACATTGCATTCTAATTTACAACCAGAACATGACTTCCATTAAGGCTCTGTCATCACTAATAAAGCAGCTTTATAAGCAATGTTGAAGGTAGCTTAAAAGAAGTCTCACTAATTATTGATAGTAACAAGGAAACAAAGAAAAGTAAAAATCTCACTGCAAAAAGTATACATAGGGTAAGGATAGTAGATCAAACACTTATTAAACTTCTTTAAAGAATAAAAGACAACAGTAGTATGTTTTTTTAAAAAGAGAGGGCCCAAATAAATCTGAAATGAAAGAGATGATGTTACAACAGACAGACACCACAGAAATACAAAGTATCCTAAGATACACACAGGGTAACTCAGGGCTCAGACTGGACAGAGCCCACTCTCCAGTCCCCTGTACATGACTTACAGGAGCCTCAGGAACTGAGGAGGGGGTCCCTGAGGAGAGGCTCAAGATAGAATATGGTAGGCATTAACATGACTGCATTCATCTTAAACATGCCTGAACTACATTCACACGAGATGATTTTGTCCTGTATGTACATCGGCACCTCTAGTCGGAACTGCAGATCTTTGGCTTCAACACCTCTACTGACAACATTAGCTTCACCTGCTGTGGACCGTCTCCTATAGGATTTCTAGAACCACAAAACATCGAAGCTTCACAGGACCCAGAGTCTGTGTGACTCCACGCAGAGTCTCAGAGTCTCAACTCCACTCAGATACTCCACTCATGGAGGGCACAAACAAAGTAGTGTGCACATCAGGACCCAGGGGAAGGAGCAGTGACCCTGTAGGAGAATGACCAGAACTACCTGCTACTTTTAGAGGGTCTCCTGCAGAGGCAGGTGGTGGCTGTGGCTGTGGCTCACCGTGAGGACAACGACACTAGCAGCAGAAGTTCTGGGAAATAGTCCTTGGTGTGAGCCCTCCCAGAGTCCGCCATTAGCCCCACCAAGAGCAAGGTAGGCTCCAGTGCTGGGTCGCCTCAGGCCAAACAACCAACAGGGAGGGAACCCAGCCCCATGCATCAGCAGACAAGCGGATTAAACTTTTTATTAAAGTTTTATTTAATCCGCAGACAAGCGGATTAAAGCTCTGCCCACCAAAGCAACACCCAGCTCTACCCACCACCAGTCCCTCCCATCAGGAAACTTGCACAAGCCTCTAAGATAGACTCATCCACCAGAGAGCAGACAGCAGAAGAAGAACTACAATTCTGCAGCCTGTGGAAGGAAAACCACATTCACAGAAAGATAGACAAAATGAAAAGGCAGAGGACTTTATACCAGATCAAGGAACAAGATAAAACCCCAGAAAAAAAAAAAACGAAATGACGTGGAGATAGGGAACCTTCCAGAAAAAGAATTCAGAATAATGATAGTGAAGTTGAGCCAAGACCTTGGAAAAAGAAAGGAGGCAAAGATCGAGAAGACGCAAGAAATGCTTAACAAAGACCTAGAAGAATTAAGGAACAAACACCTAGAAGAATTAAAGAACAAACAAACAGAGGTGAACAATGTAATAACTGAAATGAAAAATATACTAGAAGGAATCAGTAGCAGAATAACTGTGGCAGAAGAACGGATAAGTGACCTGGAAGACAGAAAGGTGGAAATCACTGCCATGGAACAGAATAAAGAAAAAGAATGAAAATAAATGAAGACACCCCAAGAGTCCTCTGGGACAACATTAAACACAACAACATTCGCATGATAGGGGTCCCAGAAGGAGAAGAGAGAGAAAGGACCCGAGAATATATTTGAAGAGATTATGGTCAAAAACTTCCCTAGCATGGGAAAAGAAATAGCCACCCAAGTCCAGAAGCACAGAGAGTCCCAGGCAGGATAAACCAAAGGAGAAAAATGACAAGACACATAGTAATCAAATTGACAAAAATTAACGACAAAGAAAAATTATTGAAAGCAGCAAGGGAAAAATGACAAATAACATACAAGGGAACTCCCATAAGGATAACAGCTGATTTCTCAGCAGAAAATCTCCAAGCCAGAAGGGAGTGGCATGATCAATTTAAAGTGATGAAAGGGAAGAACCTACAACCAAGAGTACTCCACCCTGCAAAGATCTCATTCAGATTTGATGGAGAAATCAAAAGCCCTACAGACAAGCAAAAGCTAAGAGAATTCAGCAGCATGAAACCAGCTCTACACCAAATGCTAAAGGAACTTCTCTAAGTGGGAAACACAAGAGAAGAAAAGGACCCACCAAGACAACCCCATAACAATTAAGAAAATAGTAATAGGAACATACATATCGATAATTACCTTAAATGTGAATGCACTAAATGTCCCAACCAAAAGACACAGGCTCGCTGAATGGATACAAAAACAAGACCCATATATATGCTGTCTACAAGAGACCCATTTCAGACCTAGGGACACATACAGACTGAAAGTGAGGCGATGGAAAAATATACTCTATGCAAATGAAAATCAAAAGAAACCTGGAGTAGCAATACTCATATCAGATAAAATAGAATTTAAAATAAAGAATGTTACAAGAGACAAGGAAAGACACTACATAATGGTCAAGGGATCAATCCAAGAAGAAGATATAACAATTATAAATATATATGTACCCAACATAGGAGCACCTCAATGTATAAGGCAACAGCTAACAGCTATAAAAGAGGAAATCAACAGTAACACAATAATAGTGGGGGACTTTAACAGCTCACTTACACCAGTGGAGATCAGCCAGACAGAAAATTAATAAGGAAACACAAGCTTTAAATGACACAATAGACCAGATAGAGTTAATTGATATTTATAGGACATTCCATCCAAAAACAGCAGATTACACGTTCTTCTTAACTGCACACGGAACATTCTCCAGGATAGATCACATCTTGGGTCACAAAGCCTCAGTAAATTTAAGAAAACTGAAATCATGTCAAGCAGCTGTTCCGACCACAATGCTATGAGATTAGAAATCAATTACATGGAAAAAAACCGTAAAAAACACAAACACATGGAGGCTAAACTATACGTTACTAAATAACCAAGAGATCACTGAAGAAATCAAAGAGGAAATCAAAAACTACCTAGAGACAAATGACAACAAAAACACGATGATCCAAAACCTATGGGATGCGGCAAAAGCAGTTCTAAGAGGGAAGTTTATAGCAATACAAGCCTACCTCAAGAAACAAGAAAAATCTCAAATAAACAATCTAACCTTACACCTAGAGGAACTAGAGAAAGAAGAACAAAACCCAAAGTTAGTAGAAGGAAAGAAATCTTAAAGATCAGAGCAGAAATAAATGAAATAGAAACAAAGAAAACGAAAGCAAAGATCAATAAAACTAAAAGCTGGTTCTTTGAGAAGATAAGCAATAATGATCAACCTTTAGCCAGACTCAAGAAAAAGAGGGAGAGGACTCAAATCAACAAAATTAGAAGTGAAAAAGGAGAAGTTACAACAGATACCACAGGAATACAAAGCATCCTAAGAGACTACTACACGCAACTCTATGCCAATAAAATGGACAACCTGGAAGAAATGGACAAATTCTTAGAAAGGGATAACCTTCCAAGACTGAACCAGGAAGAAATAGAAAATATGAACAAACCTATCACAAGCAATGAATTTGAAACTGTGATTAAAAATCTTCCAACAAACAAAAGTCCAGAACCAGATGGCATCACAGGTGAATTCTATCAAACATTAGGGAAGAGCTAACACCCAACCTTCTCAAATTCTTCAAAACAATTGCAGGGGAAGGAACACTCCCAAACTCATTCTATGAGACCACCATCACCCTGATACCAAAATCAGACAGAGATACTACAAGGAAAGAAAATTATAGACCAATATCACTGATGAATATAGATGTAAAAATCCTCAACCAAATACTAGCAAACAGAATCGAACAACACATTAAAAGGATCATACACCATGATCAAGTGGGGTGTATCCCAGGGATGCAAGGATTCTTCAATATACACAAATCAATGTGAATACACCATATTAACAAATTGTAGAATAAAACCATATGATCATCTCAATAGATGAAGGAAAAGATTTTGTGAAAATTCAACACCCATTTACGATAAAAACTCTGCAGAGTGTGGGCATAGAGGGAAACTACCTCAACATAATAAAGGTCATATATGACAAACCCGCAGCAAACACCATTCTCAATGGTGAAAAACTGCAAGCGTTTCCTCTAAGATCAGGAACAAGACGAGGATGTCCACTCTCACCACTGCTATTCAACATAGTTTTGGAAGTCCTAGCCATGGCAATCAGAGAAGAAAAATAAATAAAAGGAATACAAAAAGGAAAAGAAGGAGTACAATTGTCACTGTTTGCAGATGACATGATATCATAGATAGAGAATCCTAAAGATGCCACCAGAAAACCACTGGAGCTAATCAATGAATCTGGTAAAGTTGCAGGATACAAAATTAATGCACAGAAATTGCTTGCATTCCTATACACTAACAATGAAAGATCAGAAAGAGAAATTAAGGAAACAATCCCATTACCACTGCAACAAAAAGAATAAAATACCTAGGAATAAACCTACCTAAGGAAGTAAAAGACCTGTACTCAGAAAACTATAAGACGCTGATGAAAGAAATCAAAGATGATATAAACAGATGGAGACATATACCATGTTCTTGGATTAGAAGAATCAATATTGTGAAAATGACTATACTACCCAAAGCAATCTACAGATTTAATGCAATCCCGATCAAAATACCTTTGGCATTTTCTACAGAACAAGAAAAAAAAATCTTAAAATTTGTAGGGAGACACAAAAGACCCTGGATAGCCAAAGCAGTCTTGAGGGGGAAAAAAAGAGCTGGAGGAATCAGACTTCCAGACTTCAGACTATATTACAAAGCTACAGTAATCAAGATAATATGGTACTGACACAAAAACAGAAATATAGGTCAATAGAACAGGATAGAAAGCACAGAGATAAACCCACGTACCTATGGTTAACTAATCTATGACAAAGGAGGCAAGGGTATACAACGGAGAAAAGACAGTGTCTTCAGTAAGTGGTGCTGGGAAAACTGGACAGCTACATGTAAAAGAATGAAATTAGAACACTCCCTAACACCATACACAAAAATAAACTCAAAATGGATTAGAGACCTAAATATAAGACCAGCCACTATAAAACTCTTAGAGGAAAACATAAGCAGAACAGTCTATGACATAAATCACAGCAAGATCCTTTTTGACCCACCTCCTAGAGAAATGGAAATAAAAACAAAAATTAAAAAATGGGACCTAATGAAACATAAATTCTTTTGCACAGCAAAGGAAAACATAAGCAAGATGAAAAGACAACCATCAGAATGGGAGAAAATATTTTCAAATGAAGCAAATGGCAAATGATTAATCTCCAAAAAGCAGCTCATGTAGCTCAATATCACAAAACCAAACAACCCAATCCAAAAATGGGCAGAAGACCTAAATAGACATTTCTCCAAAGAAGATATACAGGTTGCCAACAAACACATGAAAGGATGCTGAACATCACTAATCATTAGAGAAATGCAAATCAAAACTACAGCGAGGTATCACCTCACACCAGTCAGAATGGCCATCATCAAAAAATCTACCAACAATAAATGCTGGAGAGGCATTAATTGGAGAAAAGGGAACCCTCTTGCACTGTTGGTGGGAATGTAAATTGATATAGCCACTAGGGAGAATTATATGAAGGTTCCTTGAATACTAAAAATAGAACTACCATACAACCCAGCAAACCCACTCCTGGACATTTACCCTGAGAAAACCATAATTCAAAAAGAGTCATGTACCACAATGTTCACTGTAGCTCTATTTACAATAGCCAGGACATGGAAGCAACCTAAGTGTCCATCAACAGATAAATGGATAAAGAAGATGTGGCACATATATACAATGGAACATGATTCAGCCATAAAAAGAAACGAAATTGAGTTATTTTTAGTGAGGTGGATGGATCTAGAGTCTGTCCTACAGAGTGAAGTAAGTCAGAAAGGGAAAAACAAACACTGTATGCTAACACATATATATGGAATCTAAAAAAAAAAGTTTATGTAGAACCTAGGGGCAGGAAAGGATTAAGGACACAGACGTAGAGAAAGGACTTGAGGACATGGGGAGGGGGAAGGGTAAGCTGGGACAAAGTGAGAGAGTGGTATGGACATATATACACTACCAAATGTAAAATTGATAGCTACTGGGAAGCAGCCACATAGCACAGGGAGATCAGCTCTGTGCTTTGTGACCACCTAAAAGGGTGGGATAAGGGAGTGAGAGGGAGGTGCAAGAGGGAGGGGATATGGTGTTATATGTATACGCATAGCTGATTCACTTTTTTATACAGCAGAAACTAACACACAATTGTAAAGCAATTATACTCCAATAAAGATGTAAAAGAAAAAAAAAAAAAAGAAAGCCCAGAGATAAACCTACACACCTATGACCCACTAATCTATGACAAAGGAGGCAAGGATATACAATGGAGAAAAGACAGTCTCTTCAATAAGTGGTGCTGGGAAAAATGGACAGCTACATGTAAAAGAATGAAATTAGAACACTCCCTAACACGATACACAAAAAATAAACTCAAAATGCATTAGAGACCAAAATGTGAGACCGGACACTAGAAAACTCTTAGAGGAAAACATAGGAAGAATACTCTTTGACATAAATCACAGCAAGGTCTTTTTTGATCCACCTCCTAGAGTAATGGAATAAAAAACAATAATAAACAAATGGGAGCAAATGAAACCTAAAAGCTTTTGCAAAGCAAAGGAAACTACAAACAAGACGAAAAGACAACCCTCAGAATGGGAGAAAATATTTGCAAACGAATCAATGGACAAAGGATTAATCTCCAATGTATATAAACAGCTCATGCAGCTCAACAGTAAAAAAACAAACAACCCAATCCAAAAATGGGGAGATGACGTAAATAGACATTTGTCCCAAGAAGACATACAGATGACCAAGAAGCACATGAAAAGCTGCTCAACATCACTAATTATTAGAGAAATATAAACCAAAACTACAATGAGTTATCACCTCACACGAGTTAGAATGGGCATCATCAGAAAATCTACAAACAACAAATGCTGGAGAGGGTGTGGAGAAAAGGGAACCCTCTTACACTATTTGTGGAAATGTAAGTTGATACAGTCACTATGGAGAACAGTATGGAGGTTCCTTAAAAAACTAAATATAGAATTACCATATGACCCAGCAATCCCACTACTGGCCATATACCCAGAGAAAACCATAATTCAAAAAGACATATTCAAAAAAAAAAAAAAAAAGACATATTCACCACAATGTTCACTGCAGCACTATTCACAATACCCAGGTCATGGAAGCAACCTAAGTGCCCATAGACAGACGAACGGAAAAGATGTGCTACATATATAAAATGCAATATTTCTCAGCCATAAAAAGGAATGAAGTTGCGTCATTTGTAGAGACGTGGATAGATCTAGAGACTGTCATACAGAGTGAAGTAAGTCAGAAAGAGAAAAACAAATATCGTATATTAACGCATACATGTGGAACCTAGAAAAATGGTACAGATGATCCGGTTTGCAAGGCAGAAATAGAGACACAGATGTATAGAACAAATGTATGGACACCAAGGGGGAAAAGTGGCAGGGTGGTGGTGGTGGGATGAATTGCGAGCCTGGGATTGACATATATACACTTATATGTATAAAATAGATAACCAATAAGAACCTGCTGTATGAAAAAATGAATAAAATAAATTCAAAAATTAAAAAATAATTAGTACTTAAAAAAATAAAACAGAAAAAAAAGTTCTGTCCTTCCCATAGACATATTTATATGAATGAATTATTTCCATGCTTATATCCATAAATACAAAAAGAGGAATAAAATTTACCTTGAACCAAAAAAGAAAAAAACAAAAACAGAACCCACCGGTCATACAGAGGAAAACCCTATCAGGGCACTTGCTCCAGTGGTAAACAATTCTGAAGTTGGTCACAGGTGGGGAATCATTTCCCATGCAGCCAGCAGCCCCAACACAAGGAGCGTCCTCATTGCAAAGCTGGGGGACCGTGAGGAGGCGTCTCTGAGTAAATGTGAGCTGAGCCCCAGGCCAGTTGCTGCTGAACTTTTCCCACCCTTCCCAGGTAAAACACCTGAATGTGTGCAAAGACTTTAAAAGCTAGAGGAAGGGGCTTGGACACGCAGGCTGACTTGGTGCCTGCAGGCCAGCCAGGATGGTCCTGGCTCCGGGCACTCGTCTGGAAGCTTTCCATTTCCCTGCCTGAGGTACCCCTCCTGTCCCGGCCCCCACTGCTTTTTTCCTTCCTCACCTCTGCCCGGGGAGAAATTCCAGCAGGAAATATCGGTGACACATCCTCTTCTTTAGCAGGTGGCAGCCCGGCAACTCCTGCAGGAAGTCCAGCAGAGCCCCAGTCACACCGGGCCACTCATAGAGCCGTGGGCCCTACTCCCTCCCACCATCCCAACCCCAAGACTGCTGACGGGGCAGAGAATATGGCGTCAGGCACAGCTGCAGAGGCTTTTGCTGCCTGGAGGGGTGTTTATATTGACCTCAACACAGGCACACCTGGGAAGGCCTGGCCGGCCGTGTCAGGCTGCAAAGGTCAGCTAATCCTCGCCCCTCAGGGGCTCAGAGTTGCAGAAAATGGGCCTTCCTGCAGCGGCCCGATCCAAGGAACAGGTGTAGGGTCCCGAGAGTCAGGATAGATAAGGGGCGGCAGCCCTGGCTTGTTTTCTAATCATTTCATCTGGTCCATGAGTGGGAGACAACTTCAAGAAGACCCTCTGCTAATGAGAGGAACCCAGGAGTCAGGGAGAGGAGGGGTGGTGGGTGGAGACAGAGGCCTGGTGCCCCGGCTGCAGTGGAAGCCCCTGGAAGACCAGGCAGAGGGAGGCCGCACAGAGTGAAGCCTAGGGTCACAGACCTGTTGGAGCTGCTGTTTGTTAGTTCAAGCTCTGCTCTGAGGTGCTCTGTGTCAGCTCTGAGCTACAGTTGTGCTGGGGGTGCTCTGCAATGAGGGCTATGTGCACGGTTCCTGTGTGCCCAGCCCTGCCAGGGTACCTGTCCAGGGGAGCTCCATATCCAGGGAGGGGCCTGCCCACGAGAGCCCTGTGGGCTGCTGCATACCTGCCCAGGTGAGCTCCATATCCTGGGAGGGGCCTGACCATGAGGGCCCCATGGGTTGCTGGGTACATGCCCAGGTGAACTCCATATCGTGGGAGTGGCCTAACACTGAGAGTCCCATGGGCTGCTGGGTACCTGCCCAGGTGAGCTCCATATCCTGGGAGGGGCCTGACCACAAGAGCCCCGTGGGCTGCTGGGTACCTGGTAGAGGACGACAGGACAGTCAGTGAAGCCGCAGAGGATATACATCTAGTAGTTCCAAATTCCTACACCCTGCTGGTCATTCTACCATACACCAGGACATGGTATTCTGTATTAGACTTCAATGATGCCTTCTTCTGTATTCCATTAGTCCCAGAGTCACAAGAAATTTTGGCTGTGAGTGGCAGGACTCAACATACAACAAAAACAATGCTGCTGGGCCGTCCTGCCCCAGGGGTTCAAAAATCCCCACACCATCTTTTGGGAAACGTTAGCTAAAGACCTAAAAGATCTACCTCTGGAGAAGGGAACCCTCCTTCAATATGCAGATGACATTCTGATCACCAGCCCGACTAAGGAGGCCTCTGAACTACCTAGCCAATAAAAGATAGAAGGTGTCCAAGAAAAAGGCTCAAATATCACAAACTAAGGTGACCTTCCTGGGTTTCATTCACACAGAAGGTCGGAGAAGCCCACCCCAGGAAAGGGAAGAAGCCATTTGCAGCCTCACCCTTCCTAAAACTAGAAGACAGCTTAGGGGTTCCTGGGGAGACCGGGGTTTGCTGCATCTGGATCCCTAACTACAGTCCAATAACTGGGCCTCTATATGAAACACTGAAAGGAAAAGATGATGATACTTTTGAATAGAATCCAGAAGCAGCCTTTCAAGAAGGGAAAGTGCAGTCAATTCAGACCCTTGCCCTGGACCTCCCTAAGTTAGCTAAACCCTTTGACCTTTACATTCCTGGTCCAAGGCGAATCACCCTTGGAGTATTAGTGCAAAAACTGGGACCACTTGAAATGGAACAATGCAAGAATGCCCTCCAGGCATTGGCCAGCCACTCCATCTGACCAGGATACTGGGGGTATCTAAAAACCTGGAAATCAGCAGCCCGCAAGGCCAGCTCCCTCCTAAGGGTAAAGGATGCCACTTGGTGATCCTAACCACCCACCATGCCCTGAAGTTGCAGGATTGCTCCGTGGGCACAATGGCCTCGAGTGAGGAGGCCGTCCAACACCAACCTCCAGAGAGACAACCGGGGGCAATGGGCCCCCATGACGACTCGTGTGACCGTCACTTGACCTGGAGTTTCTCTCAGAAAACAACAAGAGTGTGCCCCAAAAGAGCAGACTATTGCTTACAGGACTTACTGCACCCAGAGCGGAGCTAATAAACTTGGCAGGGGAACCGTAAATAACGCTGCCACCATAGAAAAGCCTACAGACACCGCGGTGACGGAAGCCAATGAGACCGGCTGTACTCCTGGCTACTTCAAAAGGCCGTTGACTGAGTGGCCGTCATGGTCCTGGATCACCACCAGCCCTGGACTGTCTGGGAGTTGAGCAAGCAGAGCTCTGATACCTGGTGCTGTTTGTACGTTAATTCAGTGACCTAACTGAAGAAAGCGCAGACTACTGGTCAGAGCATCTAGGCTGGCAGAAACCGTCAGCCTAAGGGGGTCGAACCAATGTGGAGCAGCGTAAAACCGCCCACCCCCCCACAACGTCTCTGAACATCTCTTTCCTGGACCCTTAAAGGTCATTAGAATCTATGAAACTTCCAATGCTGGTGCTCAGGCAGAAGAGCAGTGAGGGAGGAGGCCTGGGGACAATCAACCTCACCTGGAGGCTGCTGGAGAGAAGTCCTGCCCCTCCCCCCAGGTATGAGGACACCCAACTCAGCACGAAGCATTTACAGAAGAGGTGTCTGCACCCTCAGCGCCCCACGAATGAGGAATGGGACAAAAGGCAGAGGAGGGCTTTGTCACTGGCAAAGCCCATTAAAAATTCCTGGGAGATAAAAATAGAATCTGGGCAATAAAATAAAGTCTAACCATTTTTTCCTTTGTACTTTGTCTAATTTCACTTGCTCCTAGGTTTCCACATGCAGAGGTCCCACACCCGGCACTTCAGACCCGATTTCCTAGTGCAAGATGGCTGGACCGACACCTCAGCTCGTGGGGCCCTGTGCAGACTCTGCGACATAGAGCCTGAGCTTCAGCCAACCCGGCCCTCGAGAGCTCTGCCCCCTCCCTCTGGCTGATGCTGACAGGATCCCTACACAGCAGCCCGGCCCACAACCCGCAGGGGAGCACACACTCTCACCTCTCCATTCTCTGATTAAAATATAAAGTTTTCCTTTGCTTCTGAACCAAAGTCAGTCTCGATCTGTTGGCTCCAATGACACTGGGCAGGGAGACCCTTGTTGGGGCCCACTCTGCAGGATCAGTAACAGAATTTGAGAACATTGTAACTTCAATGAACAGATGTGTGAGCCAAACTGTAATTAACATAGAGCAGTGTATAAGGCTCGTGTAAAATAAGATGTTTCTAACACTTCCATTTGATATTTCTATCACTTTATTATAAGCAAGTTCAGTGGAGGGGTTTGTCTTATTTGTCAGGTCAACAGTAGTGAAATGCAGTGATTTCTTTCCAAGGATGTACATCTAATAATCTTGGTTGAAGTTTCAACCTTGTTTTGAATGATTTTCCATTGAAAATGATACCTCTCTTTCAGCTCCTAGATTTCTGAGGAGTATAAAATCTTATATTTTTTTATTACCAAAGGGGAAAGGTGGGAGGAGGGATAAATTAACAGTTTCGGATTAACATATACACACTGCTATGTATAAAATATATCATCAACAAGGATCTACTGTATAGCACAGGGAACTATACTCAATATTTTTTAATGACCCCTAAGGGGAAATAATCTGAAAAACAATAGATATCTCTGTCGACATCATCTATCAACTACAGATAAAATGGAAACTAAAGGAGGCCGATGGTGAGCGTTTCTGAACCTGAAGACTTCAATCATCTAAAGTTCGGACTCTGCCTACAGCCCAAGTCCCTTAATGAACACACATGTACCAGTAGCTTAAAAATTCCCCAGATTGGAGCTTGGGGAGACACTGATTTGGAAAAATCCCTGGTGTTCTCCTTACATACACGGGACCTTTCCTACAGCTAAAACATGCCTGTGACACCCAGAAGATGGAACACGGTTGGATCAGGAAGATTTTGGAAAAGGAACCAAAACTCCTAATTTCCTGGTTGTTGGATTCACCCCTCCAGCCTTTTTCCTTAAAATCTCCCCACTTGAGGATGTCAGCACCTTCAACATCCAGTTGCACAGAATTTGGAATTTGTCCAAAGGAAGAAGGGGAAGGAGGAGAAACAAGGAGAGCCAAGCCCTAGATGCTCGGACAGGCACATGTCACTCTAATTTCCAATCAGGAAGAAGAATTAAGCAAAGGCGTAGCCTGCCACTGAGAACCAGAGCAGGGTCAGAAGCAAACCAGTAGCTCTGCGGGAAGCTCCCAAAAAGCGAGTTGAAAAATGGAGCTCAGAGGCACTGCAATTCACAAACCTGCAGAGTTTTAAATTATAACTATCGTCCAAAACTATATTGAGGGAAGGCAACGAAGAGGCTTTGAAAGCAAGGCAGAATTGCAGGAAACAAATTTCAGGAGTTAGATTCGAATCGCCATTAAAGCACATGAAAAGCGGCCAAACGTCGACAAGGATGCACTTGGCCAAAAAGGGCGTATGCGTTTTTTCCTGAATAAATTCAGAAAAAAACGCATAGGCCGTTTTTGGCCAACCAAGCAAGCCGGAAATGCAAATCAGCACTACAAAGAGGTCTCACTTCCCATCGGTCAAAAGGAACTTCGTAAAAAAGTGTAAAAACAAGAAATGCAGGAGAGGCCAAGGAGGAAAGGGAGCCTTGTTACACTGATGGGCGGGATGTAAATTGCCAATGGCGAGTCTGGAGAAGGGTATGGTGTTTCCTAAAACATCTAAAAAACAGAGCTAGAGAGAATAGGGCACTTCCACTCATGGAAGTACAAATTGGGAAAACTAAAAATCAAAAAGACACAGGCACCACAAAGTTTAGGGCTGCTCTGTTGACAAGAACCCCCACTTCATTACACCTTAAATATCCTAGGAAAGAGAAGAATGGATAAAGAAGTTGTGGCCCTCATGTACAATGGAATATCACTCAGCCATGAAATCAACGTCATAAGGCTAGTAGCAGCACGATGAGTGGATTTAGGTACGACGATTCTAAGTGAAATAAGTCACACATAAAAGACACTTATCATAAGATATCACTTATAGAGGCAATATAAAAACCGCTACACTTGAACTGAATTACAAAACAGAACAGAGTCACACGTTTAGAAAACACACTATGGCTGCTGAACGGGAAAGGTGAGGTGGGGTGATGCATAAAACAAGGGTTTCAAATTAGCTCCGATACCATTCCATAAACCCAATATGTAATAGACAAGACCTACTCTTTGCTCAGTGAACTGGACTCAACACCCCCTATTCAACACACAAGCATATATCTGACTAGTAAGAATCTTCAAACCTATGTATTGATATCTCTCTGTAAGTGAGTCAAAGGGGTGTAAGGCGGCATAAACACAGCCGTGAAAAGCAGCTAAACCCCATTATAAAAATAAATTACTTTTCAAAACCCGTGAAACAAAGACAGTGAAAGAGAGAGAAATTCTTACAAAATTCGTTCAGGGGCTGTGATGCAACCTGGATTGACCATATCTAGACACACAGCTGATTGAGACATAAGGGTGGACACTCTTGGGGCTGAGAGGTTTGGTGAGGTTGGGTGAGCCAATGCAGACCCTTTAAAGTAATACTGCATGGTACCCATCCCATGGGTCCCAAATCTCCAGGTTCAAGGGCATCTTCCTACATCGAAAACAGGCATGAGAAACCCAGAAGATGGTACACCGTGTGATCGGGAAAGGTTTCTAAAACGCACCTCATTTCTCATCTCCTTGTGCTCGGGTTCCCCATTCCAGCCGCTTTACTAGCCATCTCCCTCCTTGGAGAATCAGCACCTTTAACCTCCTGTTCCGTACAGGTTGCAATTTGTCCTGAGGATGAACGGGAAGAGGGGGAACCAATGAGAGACTATCTCTAGGTTTTGGGACAGGCACAGGTGACTCTATTTTCCCATCAGGAAGAAAAATTAACCAAGGCTAAGCCTGCCCACTGGAACCAGAATAGGGCCTGAAGCAATCCTGCGCTTTTGCGGCCAGCTCCCAAGAAAGCGACTTGAAAAATGGAGCTCAGGGGCACTGCAATTCACAAACCTGCAGATTTATAAATGATAACTCTCGTCCACAAATATATTGAGGGAAGGCAACGAAGAGGATTTGAAAGAAAGGCAGAATTGCATGAAACAGATTTCAGGAGGTAGATTAGAATCGCCTTGAAAGCACCTGAAAAGCGGCAAAACGTGGACAATGATGCCCTTGGCCAAAAAGGGCGTATGCGTTTTTTCCTGAATATATTCAGGAAAAAACGCATACGCCCTTTTTGGCCAACCATGCTACCTGGAAAGTCAAATCAGTGCTCCAAAGTAGTCTCGCTTCCCATCGGGCAAAAGGGCCATGCGGAAAAAAGGGTCCAAACCAGAAATGCAGGACAGGCCATGGAGAAATGGGAGCCTTGCTACGCTGATGGGCGTGATGTAAATTGCCAACAGCCAGTATGGAGAAGTGTAAGGTGTGTCCTGAAACATCTAAAAAACACAGTTTGGAGAGCATAGGGCACTTCCACTCATGGGCGTATAAATTGGGAATATTAAAAATCAGCAAGACACAGGCACCCCAAAGTTTAGGTCTGTTCTGTTGACAGGAACCTCCACTTCATTACACCTTAAATATCCTAGGAAAGAGAAAAATGGATAAAGAAGTTGTGGTCCTTATATACAATGGAATATCACTCAGCCATGAAATCAACGTCATAAGGCTAGTAGCAGCATGATGAGTGGATTTAGGTACGAAGATTCTAAGTGAAATAAGTCACACAGAAAAAGACACTTATCATAAGATATCACTTATAGAGGGAATGTAAAAACCGCTACACTTGAACTGAATTACAAAGCAGAACAGAGTCACACGTTCAGAAAACATACTATGGCTGCTGAACGGGAAAGGTGAGGTGGGGTAATGCATAAAACAAGGGTTTCAAATTAGCTCCGATACCGTTCCATAAACCCAATATGTAATAGACAAGACCTACTCCTTGCTCAGTGAACTGGACTCAACACCCCCTATTCACCGCACAAGAATATATTTGACTAGTAAGAATCTTCAAACCTATGTATTGATATCTCTCTGTAAGTGAGTCAAGGGGGTATAAAGCGGGATAAACACAGCCGTGAAAAGCAGTGAAAACCCATTATAAAAATAAATTACTTTTAAAAACCCGTGAAACAAAGACAGTGAAAGAGAGAGAAATTCTTACAAAATTCGTTCAGGGGCTGTGATGCAACCTGGATTGACCATATCAAGACCCACAGCTGATTGAGACATAAGGGTGGACACTCTTGGGGCTGAGAGGTTTGGTGAGGTTGGGTGAGCCAACGCAGACCCTTTAAAGTAATACTGCATGGTACCCATCCCAAGGGTCCCAAATCTCCAGGTTCAAAGGAATCTTCCTACGTTGAAAACATGCATGAGACATCCAGAAGATGGTACACCATGTGATCGGGAAAGGTTTCTAAAACGCACCTCATTTCTCATCTCCTTGTGCTCGGGTTCGCCATTCCAGACACTTTACTAGCCATCTCCCTCCTTGAAGACTCAGCACCTTTAACCTCCTGTTCCGTACAGGTTGCAATTTGTCCTGAGGATGAAAGGGAAGAGGGGGAACCAATGAGAGACTAGCTCTAGGTGTTGGGACAGGCACAGGTGACTCTATTTTCCCATCAGGAAGAAAAATTAACCACAGGCTAAGCCTGCCCACTGGAACCAGAATAGGGCATGAAGCAATCCTGCACTTTTGCGGCCAGCTCCCAAGAAAGAGACTGGAAAAATGGAGCTCAGGGGCACTGCAATTCACAAACCTGCAGAGTTTTAAATGATAACTCTCGTCCACAAATATATTGAGGGAAGACAACGAAGAGGATTTGAAAGCAAGGCAGAAATGCAGGAAAGAGTTTTCAGGAGGTAGATTCGAATCGCCTTGAAAGCACATGAAAAGCGGCAAAACGTGGACAATGATGCCCTTGGCCAAAAAGGGCGTATGCGTTTTTTCCTGAATATATTCAGGAAAAAACGCATACGCCCTTTTTGGCCAACCAAGCAACCTGGAAAGGCAAATCACCGCTACAAAGGAGTCTGGCTTCCCAGCGAGCAAAAGGGCCATGCGGAAAAAAGTGTCCAAACCAGAAATGCACGACCGGCCATGGAGAAATGGGAGCCTTGCTACGCTGATGGGCGGGATGTAAATTGCCAACAGCCACTCTGGAGAAGTGTACGGTGTGTCCTGAAACATCTAAAAAACACAGCTTGGAGAGCATAGGGCACTTCCACTCATGGGCGTATAAATTGGGAAAACTAAAAATCAGCAAGACACAGGCACCCCAAAGTTTAGTTCTGTTCTATTGACAGGAACCTCCACTTCATTACACCTTAAATATCCTAGGAAAGAGAAAAATGGATAAAGAAGTTGTGGTCCTTATGTACAATGGAATATCACACAGCCATGAAATCAACGTCATAAGGCTAGTAGCAGCATGATGAGTGGATGTAGGTATGACAATTCTAAGTGAAATAAGTCACACAGAAAAAGACACTTATCATAAGATATCACTTATAGAGGGAATGTAAAAACCGCTACACTTGAACTGAATTACAAAACAGAACAGAGTCACACGTTTAGAAAACACTATATGGCTGCTGAACGGGAAAGGTGAGGTGGGGGGATGCATAAAACAAGGGTTTCAAATTAGCTCAGATGCCGTTACATAAACCCAATATGTAATAGACAAGACCTATTCATTTTTCAGTGAACTGGACTCAACATCCCCTATTCAACGCACAAGAATATATCTGACTAGTAAGAATCTTTAAACCTATGTATTGATATTTCTCTGTAAGTCAATCAAGGGGGTGTAAAGCGACATAAACACAGCCGTGAAAAGAAGTCAAAAACCATTATAAAAATAAATTACTTTTAAAAACCCGTGAAACAAAGACAGTGAAAGAGAGAGAAATTCTTACAAAATTCGTTCAGGGGATGTGATGCAACCTGGATTGACCATATCTATATCCACAGGTGATTGAGTCATAACGGTGGACACTCTTGCGGCTGAGAGCTTTGGTGAGGTGGGCTGAGCCAACGCAGACCCTTTAAAATAATAATGCATGTACCCATCCCAATGTTCCCAAATCTCCAGGTTCAAGGGCATCTTCCTACATCGAAAACATGCATGAGAATCCCAGAAGATGGTACACCGTGTGATCGGGAAAGGTTTCTAAAACGCACCTCATTTCTCATCTCCTTGTGCTCGGGTTCGCCATTCCAGCCCCTTTACTAGCCATCTCCCTCCTTGGAGAATCAGCACCTTTAACCTCCTGTTCCATACAGGTTGCAATTTGTCCTGAGGATGAACGGGAAGAGGGGGAACCAATGAGAGACTAGCTCTAGGGATTGGGACAGGCACAGGTCACTCTATTTTCCCATCAGGAAGAAGAATTAACCACAAGCTCAGCCTGCCCCCCAGAACCAGAAGAGGGCCTGAAGCAATCCTGCACTTTTGCGGCCAGCTCCCAGAAAAGCGAGTTGAATAATGGAGCTCAGGGGCACTGCAATTCACAAACCTGCAGAGTTATAAATGATAACTCTCGTCCACAAATATATTGAGGGAATGCAACGAAGAGGCTTTGAAAGCAAGGCAGAATTGCAGGAAACAGATTTCTGGAGGTAGATTCGAATCGCCGTGAAAGCACAAGAAAAGCGGCAAAACGTGGACAATGATGCCCTTGGCCAAATAGGGCGTATGCGTTTTTTCCTGAATATATTCAGGAAAAAACGCATACGCCCTTTTTGGCCAACCAAGCAACCTGGAAAGGCAAATCAGCGCTCCAAAGAAGTCTCGCTTCCCAGCGGGCAAAAGAGCCATGTGGAAAAAAGTGTCCAAACCAGAAATGCAGGACCGGCCATGGAGAAATGGGACTCTTGCTACGCTGATGGGTGGGATGTAAATTGCCAACAGCCACTCTGGAGAAGTGTACGGTGTGTTCTGAAACATCTAAAAAACACAGCTTGGAGAGCATAGGGCACTTCCACTCATGGGCATATAAATTGGGAAAACTAAAATCAGCAAGACACAGGCACCCCAAAGTTTAGGGTTGCTCTGTTGACAAGAACCCCCACTTCATTACAACTTAAATATCCTAGGAAAGAGAAAAGTAGATAAAGAAGTTGTGGTCCACATGTACAATGGAATATCACTCAGCCATGAAATCCACGTCATAAGGCTAGTAGCAGCACGATGAGTGGATTTAGGCACGATGTTTCTTAGTGAAATAAGTCACACAGAAAAAGACACTTATCATAAAATATCACTTAGAGAGGGAATGTAAAAACCGCTACACTTGAACTGAATTACAAAACAGAACAGAGTCACACGTTCAGAAAACACACTATGGCTGCTGAACGGGAAAGGTGAGGTGGGGTGATGCATAAAACAAGGGTTTCAAATTAGCTCCGATACCGTTCCATAAACCCAATATGTAGTAGACAATACCTACTCCTTGCTCAGTGAACTGGCCTCAACACCCCCTATTCACCGCACAAGAATATATCTGACTAGTAATAATCTTCAAACCTATGTATTGATATCTCTCTTTAATGAGTCAATTGGGTGTAAAGCGGCCTAAACACAGCCGTGAAAAGCAGCTAAACCCCATTATAAAAATAAATTACTTTTCAAAACCCGTGAAACAAAGACAGTGAAAGAGAGAGAAATTCTTACAAAATTCGTACAGGGACTGTGATGCAACCTGGATTGACCATATCTAGACCCACAGCTGATTGAGCCATAAGGGTGGACAATCTTGGGGCTGAGAGGTTTGGTGAGGTTGCGTGAGCCAACGCAGTCCCTTTAAAGTAATACTGCATGGTACCCATTCCATGGGTCCCAAATCTCCAGGTTCAAGGGCAACTTACTACGTCGAAAACATGCATGAGAAACCCAGAAGATGGTACACCATGTGATCGGGAAAGGTTTCCAAAACGCACCTCATTTCTCATCTCCTTGTGCTCGGGTTCCCAATGCCAGCCGCTTTACTAGCCATCTCCCTCCTTGGAGAATCAGCACCTTTAATCTCCTGTTCCGTACAGGTTGCAATTTGTCCTGAGGATGAACGGGAAGAGGGGAACCAATGAGAGACTAGCTCTAGGGGTTGGGACAGGCACAGGTCACTCTATTTTCCCATCAGGAAGAAGAATTAACCACAAGCTCAGCCTGCCCCCCAGAAACAGAAGAGGGCCTGAAGCAATCCTGCACTTTTGCGGCCAGCTCCCAAGAAACAGACTGGAAAAATGGAGCTCAGGGGCACTGCAATTCACAAACCTGCAGAGTTATAAATGATAACTCTCGTCCACAAATATATTGAGGGAAGGCAACGAAGAGGCTTTGAAAGCAAGGCAGAATTGCAGGAAACAGATTTCAGGAGGTAGATTCGAATCGCCTTGAAAGCACATGAAAAGCGGCAAAACGTGGACAATGATGCCCTTGGCCAAAAAGGGCGTATGCGTTTTTTCCTGAATATATTCAGGAAAAAACGCATACGCCCTTTTTGGCCAACCAAGCAACCTGGAAAGGCAAATCAGCGCTCCAAATTAGTCTGGCTTCCCAGCGGGAAAAAGGGCCATGCGGAAAAAAGTGTCCAAAGCAGAAATGCAGGACCGGCCATGGAGAAATGGGAGCCTTGCTACGCTGATGGGCGGGATGTAAATTGCCAACAGCCACTCTGGAGAAGTGTACGGTGTGTCCTGAAACATCTAAAAAACACAGCTTGGAGAGCATAGGGCACTTCCACTCATGAGCGTATAAATTGGGAAAACTAAAAATCAGCAAGACACAGGCACCCCAAAGTTTAGGGCTGCTCTGTTGACAAGAACCCCCACTTCATTACACCTTAAATATCCTAGGAAAGAGAAAAGTGGATAAAGAACTTGTGGTCCTCATGTACAATGGAATATCACTCAGCCATGAAATCCACGTCATAAGGCTAGTAGCAGCACGATGAGTGGATTTAGGTACGACGATTCTAAATGAAATAAGTCACACAGAAAAAGACACTTATCATAAGATATCACTTATAGAGGGAATGTAAAAACCGCTACACTTGAACTGAATTACAAAACAGAACAGAGTCACACGTTTAGAAAACACACTATGGTTGCTGAACGGGAAAGGTGAGGTGGGGTGATGCATAAATCAAGGGTTTCAAATTATCTCAGATACTGTTCCATAAACCCAATATGTAGTAGACAAGACCTACTCCTTGCTCAGTGAACTGGCCTCAAAACCCCCTATTCACCGCACAAGAACATATCTGACTAGTAAGAATCTTCAAACCTATGTATTGATATCTCTCTGTAAGTGAGTCAATTGGGTGTAAAGCGGCCTAAACACAGCCGTGAAAAGCAGCTATACCCCATTATAAAAATAAATTACTTTTCAAAACCCGTGAAACAAAGACAGTGAAAGAGAGAGAAACTCTTACAAAATTCGTTCAGGGGCTGTGATGCAACCTGGATTGACCATATCTAGACCCACAGCTGATTGAGACATAAGGGTGGACACTCTTGGGGCTGAGAGGTTTGGTGAGGTTGCGTGAGCCAACGCAGTCCCTTTAAAGTAATACTGCATGGTACCCATCCCATGGGTCCCAAATCTCCAGGTTAAAGGGCAACTTCCTACCTCGAAAACATGCATGAGAAACCCAGAAGATGGTACACCGTGTGATCGGGAAAGGTTTCTAAAACGCACCGCATTTCTCATCTCCTTGTGCTCGGGTTCGCCATTCCAGCCGCTTTACTAGCCATCTCCCTCCTTGGAGAATCAGCACCTTTAATCTCCTGTTCCATACAGGTTGCAATTTGTCCTGAGGATGAACGGGAAGAGGGGAACCAATGAGAGACTAGCTCTAGGGGTTGGGACAGGCACAGGTCACTCTATTTTCCCATCAGGAAGAAGAATTAACCACAAGCTCAGCCTGCCCCCCAGAACCAGAAGAGGGCCTGAAGCAATCCTGCACTTTTGCGGCCAGCTCCCAAAAAAGAGACTGGAAAAATGGAGCTCAGGGGCACTGCAATTCACAAACCTGCAGAGTTTTAAATGATAACTCTCGTCCACAAATATATTGAGGGAAGGCAACGAAGAGGTTTTGAAAGCAAGGCAGAATTGCAGGAAACAGATTTCAGGAGGTAGATTCGAATCGCCTTGAAAGCACATGAAAAGCGGCCAAACGTGGACAATGATGCCCTTGGCCAAAAAGGGCGTATGCGTTTTTTCCTGAATATATTCAGGAAAAAACGCATACGCCCTTTTTGGCCAACCAAGCCACCTGGAAAGGCAAATCAGCGCTCCAAAGAAGTCTCGCTTCCCAGCGGGCAAAAGGGCCATGCGGAAAAAAGTGTCCAAACCAGAAATGCAGGACCGGCCATGGAGAAATGGGAGCCTTGCTACGCTGATGGGCGGGATGTAAATTGCCAACAGCCACTCTGGAGAAGTGTACGGTGTGTCCTGAAACATCTAAAAAACACAGCTTGGAGAGCATAGGGCACTTCCACTCATGGGCGTATAAATTGGGAAAACTAAAAATCAGCAAGACACAGGCACCCCAAAGTTTAGGGCTGCTCTGTTGACAAGAACCCCAACTTCATTACACCTTAAATATCCTAGGAAAGAGAAAAGTGGATAAAGAAGTTGAGGTCCTCATGTACAATGGAATATCACTCAGCCATGAAATCCACGTCATAAGGCTAGTAGCAGCACGATGAGTGGATTTAGATACGACGATTCTAAATGAAATAAGTCACACAGAAAAAGACACTTATCATAAGATATCACTTATAGAGGGAATGTAAAAACCGCTACACTTGAACTGAATTACAAAACAGAACAGAGTCACACGTTTAGAAAACACACTATGGCTGCTGAACGGGAAAGTTGAGGTGGGGTCATGCATGAATCAAGGTTTCAAATTAGCTCAGATACCGTTCCATAAACCCAATATGTAGTAGACAAGACCTACTCCTTGCTCAGTGAACGGGACTCAACACCCCCTATTCACCGCACAAGAATATATCTGACTAGTAAGAATCTTCAAACCTATGTATTGATATCTCTCTGTAAGTGAGTCAATTGGGTGTAAAGCGGCCTAAACACAGCCGTGAAAAGCAGCTAAACCCCATTATAAAAATAAATTACTTTTCAAAACCCGTGAAACCAAGACAGTGAAAGAGAGAGAAATTCTTACAAATTTCGTTCAGGGGCTGTGATGCAACCTGGATTGACCATATCTAGACCCACAGCTGATTGAGAAATAAGGGTGGACACTCATGGGGCTGAGAGGTTTGGTGAGGTTGGGTGAGCCAACGCAGACCCTTTAAAGTAATACTGCATGGTACCCATCCCATGGGTCCCAAATCTCCAGGTTCAAGGGCATCTTCCTACGTCGAAAACGTGCATGAGAAACCCAGAAGATGGTACACCGTGTGATCGGGAAAGGTTTCTAAAACGCACCTCATTTCTCATCTCCTTGTGCTCGGGTTCCCCATTCCAGCCGCTTTACTAGCCATCTCCCTCCTTGGAGAATCAGCACCTTTAACCTCCTGTTCCATACAGGTTGCAATTTGTCCTGAGGATGAACGGGAAGAGGGGGAACCAATGAGAGACTATCTCTAGGTGTTGGGACAGGCACAGGTGACTCTATTTTCCCATCAGGAAGAAAAATTAACCAAAGCTAAGCCTGCCCACTGGAACCAGAATAGGGCCTGAAGCAATCCTGCGCTTTTGCGGCCAGCTCCCAAGAAAGCGACTTGAAAAATGGAGCTCAGGGGCACTGCAATTCACAAACCTGCAGAGTTTTAAATGATACCTCTCGTCCACAAATATATTAGGGGAAGGCAACGAAGAGGCTTTGAAAGCAAGGCAGAATGGCAGGAAACAGATTTCAGGAGGTAGATTCGAATCGCCTTGAAAGCACATGAAAAGCGGCAAAACGTGGACAATGATGCCCTTGGCCAAAAAGGGCGTATGCGTTTTTTCCTGAATATATTCAGGAAAAAACGCATACGCCCTTTTTGGCCAACCATGCTACCTGGAAAGCCAAATCAGTGCTCCAAAGTAGTCTCGCTTCCCATCGGGCAAAAGGGCCATGCGGAAAAAAGGGTCCAAACCAGAAATGCAGGACAGGCCATGGAGAAATGGGAGCCTTGCTACGCTGATGGGCGTGATGTAAATTGCCAACAGCCAGTATGGAGAAGTGTAAGGTGTGTCCTGAAACATCTAAAAAACACAGTTTGGAGAGCATAGGGCACTTCCACTCATGGGCGTATAAATTGGGAATACTAAAAATCAGCAAGACACAGGCACCCCAAAGTTTAGGTCTGTTCTGTTAACAGGAACCTCCACTTCATTACACCTTAAATATCCTAGGAAAGAGAAAAATGGATAAAGAAGTTGTGGTCCTTATATACAATGGAATATCACTCAGCCATGAAATCAACGTCATAAGGCTAGTAGCAGCATGATGAGTGGATTTAGGTACGAAGATTCTAAGTGAAATAAGTCACACAGAAAAAGACACTTATCATAAGATATCACTTATAGAGGGAATGTAAAAACCGCTACACTTGAACTGAATTACAAAGCAGAACAGAGTCACACGTTCAGAAAACATACTATGGCTGCTGAATGGGAAAGGTGAGGTGGGGTGATGCATAAAACAAGGGTTTCAAATTAGCTCCGATACCGTTCCATAAACCCAATATGTAATAGACAAGACCTACTCCTTGCTCAGTGAACTGGACTCAACACCCCCTATACACCGCACAAGAATATATTTGACTAGTAAGAATCTTCAAACCTATGTATTGATATCTCTCTGTAAGTGAGTCAAGGGGGTATAAAGCAGGATAAACACAGCCGTGAAAAGCAGTGAAAACCCATTATAAAAATAAATTACTTTTAAAAACCCGTGAAACAAAGACAGTGAAAGAGAGAGAAATTCTTACAAAATTCGTTCAGGGGCTGTGATGCAACCTGGATTGACCATATCAAGACCCACAGCTGATTGAGACATAAGGGTGGACACTCTTGGGGCTGAGAGGTTTGGTGAGGTTGGGTGAGCCAACGCAGACCCTTTAAAGTAATACTGCATGGTACCCATCCCAAGGGTCCCAAATCTCCAGGTTCAAAGGAATCTTCCTACGTTGAAAACATGCATGAGACATCCAGAAGATGGTACACCATGTGATCGGGAAAGGTTTCTAAAACGCACCTCATTTCTCATCTCCTTGTGCTCGGGTTCGCCATTCCAGACACTTTACTAGCCATCTCCCTCCTTGAAGACTCAGCACCTTTAACCTCCTGTTCCGTACAGGTTGAAATTTGTCCTGAGGATGAAAGGGAAGAGGGGGAACCAATGAGAGACTAGCTCTAGGTGTTGGGACAGGCACAGGTGACTCTATTTTCCCATCAGGAAGAAAAATTAACCACAGGCTAAGCCTGCCCACTGGAACCAGAATACGGCCTGAAGCAATCCTGCGCTTTTGCGGCCAGCTCCCAAGAAAGCGACTTGAATAATGGAGCTCAGGGTCACTGCAATTCACAAACTTGCAGAGTTATAAATGATAACTCTCGTCCACAAATATATTGAGGGAAGGCAACGAAGAGGATTTGAAAGAAAGGCAGAATTGCGGGAAACAGATTTCAGGAGGTAGATTCGAATCGCCTTGAAAGCACATGAAAAGCGGCAAAACGTGGACAACGATGCCCTTGGCCAAAAAGGGCGTATGCGTTTTTCCCTGAATATATTCAGGAAAAAACGCATACGCCCTTTTTGGCCAACCAAGCCACATGGAAAGGCAAATCAGCGCTCCAAAGAAATCTCGCTTCCCATCGGGCAAAAGGGCCATGCAAAAAAAAGTGTCAAAACCAGAAATGCAGGACTGGTCATGGAGAAATGGGAGCCTTGCTTCGCTGATGGGCGGGATGTAAATTGCCAACAGCCACTCTGGAGAAGTGTACGGTGTGTTCTGAAACATCTAAAAAACACAGCTTGGAGAGCATAGGGCACTTCCACTCATGGGCGTATAAATTGGGAAAACTAAAAATCAGGAAGACACAGGCACCCCAAAGTTTAGGGCTGCTCTGTTGACAAGAACCGCCACTTCATTACACCTTAAATATCCTAGGAAAGAGAAAAATGGATAAAGAAGTTGGGGTCCTCATGTACAATGGAATATCACTCAGCCATGAAATCAACATCATAAGGCTAGTAGCAGCACGATGAGTGGATTTAGGTACGACGATTCTAAGTGAAATACGTCACACAGAAAAAGACACTTATCATAAGATATCACTTATAGAGGGAATGTAAAAACCGCTACACTTGAACTGAATTACAAAACAGAAGAGAGTCACACGTTTAGAAAACACACTATGGCTGCTGAACGGGAAAGGTGAGGTGGGGTGATGCATAAAACAAGGGTTTCAAATTAGCTCCGATACCATTCCATAAACCCAATATGTAATAGACAAGACCTACTCCTTGCTCAGTGAACTGGACTCAACACCCCCTATTCACCGCACAAGAATATATCTGACTAGTAAGAATCTTCAAACCTATGTATTGATATCTCTCTGCAAGTGAGTCAAGGGGGTGTAAAGCGGCCTAAACACAGCCGTGAAAGGCAGCTAAACCCCATTATAAAAATAAATTACTTTTAAAAACCCGTGAAACAAAGACAGTGAAAGAGAGAGAAATTCTTACAAAATTCGTTCAGGGGCTGTGATGCAACCTGGATTGACCATATCAAGACCCACAGCTGATTGAGACATAAGGGTGGACACTCTTGGGGCTGAGAGGTTTGGTGAGGTTGGGTGAGCCAACGCAGACCCTTTAAAGTAATACTGCATGGTACCCATCCCAAGGGTCCCAAATCTCCAGGTTCAAAGGAATCTTCCTACGTTGAAAACATGCATGAGACATCCAGAAGATGGTACACCATGTGATCGGGAAAGGTTTCTAAAACGCACCTCATTTCTCATCTCCTTGTGCTCGGGTTCGCCATTCCAGACACTTTACTAGCCATCTCCCTCCTTGAAGACTCAGCACCTTTAACCTCCTGTTCCGTACAGGTTGCAATTTGTCCTGAGGATGAAAGGGAAGAGGGGGAACCAATGAGAGACTAGCTCTAGGTGTTGGGACAGGCACAGGTGACTCTATTTTCCCATCAGGAAGAAAAATTAACCACAGGCTAAGCCTGCCCACTGGAACCAGAATAGGGCATGAAGCAATCCTGCACTTTTGCGGCCAGCTCCCAAGAAAGAGACTGGAAAAATGGAGCTCAGGGGCACTGCAATTCACAAACCTGCAGAGTTTTAAATGATAACTCTCGTCCACAAATATATTGAGGGAAGGCAACGAAGAGGATTTGAAAGCAAGGCAGAAATGCAGGAAAGAGTTTTCAGGAGGTAGATTCGAATCGCCTTGAAAGCACATGAAAAGCGGCAAAACGTGGACAATGATGCCCTTGGCCAAAAAGGGCGTATGCGTTTTTTCCTGAATATATTCAGGAAAAAACGCATACGCCCTTTTTGGCCAACCAAGCAACCTGGAAAGGCAAATCACCGCTACAAAGGAGTCTGGCTTCCCAGCGAGCAAAAGGGCCATGCGGAAAAAAGTGTCCAAACCAGAAATGCACGACCGGCCATGGAGAAATGGGAGCCTTGCTACGCTGATGGGCGGGATGTAAATTGCCAACAGCCACTCTGGAGAAGTGTACGGTGTGTCCTGAAACATCTAAAAAACACAGCTTGGAGAGCATAGGGCACTTCCACTCATGGGCGTATAAATTGGGAAAACTAAAAATCAGCAAGACACAGGCACCCCAAAGTTTAGTTCTGTTCTATTGACAGGAACCTCCACTTCATTACACCTTAAATATCCTAGGAAAGAGAAAAATGGATAAAGAAGTTGTGGTCCTTATGTACAATGGAATATCACACAGCCATGAAATCAACGTCATAAGGCTAGTAGCAGCATGATGAGTGGATGTAGGTATGACAATTCTAAGTGAAATAAGTCACACAGAAAAAGACACTTATCATAAGATATCACTTATAGAGGGAATGTAAAAACCGCTACACTTGAACTGAATTACAAAACAGAACAGAGTCACACGTTTAGAAAACACTATATGGCTGCTGAACGGGAAAGGTGAGGTGGGGGGATGCATAAAACAAGGGTTTCAAATTAGCTCAGATGCCGTTACATAAACCCAATATGTAATAGACAAGACCTATTCATTTTTCAGTGAACTGGACTCAACATCCCCTATTCAACGCACAAGAATATATCTGACTAGTAAGAATCTTTAAACCTATGTATTGATATTTCTCTGTAAGTCAATCAAGGGGGTGTAAAGCGACATAAACACAGCCGTGAAAAGAAGTCAAAAACCATTATAAAAATAAATTACTTTTAAAAACCCGTGAAACAAAGACAGTGAAAGAGAGAGAAATTCTTACAAAATTCGTTCAGGGGATGTGATGCAACCTGGATTGACCATATCTATATCCACAGGTGATTGAGTCATAACGGTGGACACTCTTGCGGCTGAGAGCTTTGGTGAGGTGGGCTGAGCCAACGCAGACCCTTTAAAATAATAATGCATGTACCCATCCCAATGTTCCCAAATCTCCAGGTTCAAGGGCATCTTCCTACATCGAAAACATGCATGAGAATCCCAGAAGATGGTACACCGTGTGATCGGGAAAGGTTTCTAAAACGCACCTCATTTCTCATCTCCTTGTGCTCGGGTTCGCCATTCCAGCCCCTTTACTAGCCATCTCCCTCCTTGGAGAATCAGCACCTTTAACCTCCTGTTCCATACAGGTTGCAATTTGTCCTGAGGATGAACGGGAAGAGGGGGAACCAATGAGAGACTAGCTCTAGGGATTGGGACAGGCACAGGTCACTCTATTTTCCCATCAGGAAGAAGAATTAACCACAAGCTCAGCCTGCCCCCCAGAACCAGAAGAGGGCCTGAAGCAATCCTGCACTTTTGCGGCCAGCTCCCAGAAAAGCGAGTTGAATAATGGAGCTCAGGGGCACTGCAATTCACAAACCTGCAGAGTTATAAATGATAACTCTCGTCCACAAATATATTGAGGGAATGCAACGAAGAGGCTTTGAAAGCAAGGCAGAATTGCAGGAAACAGATTTCTGGAGGTAGATTCGAATCGCCGTGAAAGCACAAGAAAAGCGGCAAAACGTGGACAATGATGCCCTTGGCCAAATAGGGCGTATGCGTTTTTTCCTGAATATATTCAGGAAAAAACGCATACGCCCTTTTTGGCCAACCAAGCAACCTGGAAAGGCAAATCAGCGCTCCAAAGAAGTATCGCTTCCCAGCGGGCAAAAGAGCCATGTGGAAAAAAGTGTCCAAACCAGAAATGCAGGACCGGCCATGGAGAAATGGGACTCTTGCTACGCTGATGGGTGGGATGTAAATTGCCAACAGCCACTCTGGAGAAGTGTACGGTGTGTTCTGAAACATCTAAAAAACACAGCTTGGAGAGCATAGGGCACTTCCACTCATGGGCATATAAATTGGGAAAACTAAAATCAGCAAGACACAGGCACCCCAAAGTTTAGGGTTGCTCTGTTGACAAGAACCCCCACTTCATTACAACTTAAATATCCTAGGAAAGAGAAAAGTAGATAAAGAAGTTGTGGTCCACATGTACAATGGAATATCACTCAGCCATGAAATCCACGTCATAAGGCTAGTAGCAGCACGATGAGTGGATTTAGGCACGATGTTTCTTAGTGAAATAAGTCACACAGAAAAAGACACTTATCATAAAATATCACTTAGAGAGGGAATGTAAAAACCGCTACACTTGAACTGAATTACAAAACAGAACAGAGTCACACGTTCAGAAAACACACTATGGCTGCTGAACGGGAAAGGTGAGGTGGGGTGATGCATAAAACAAGGGTTTCAAATTAGCACCGATACCGTTCCATAAACCCAATATGTAGTAGACAATACCTACTCCTTGCTCAGTGAACTGGCCTCAACACCCCCTATTCACCGCACAAGAATATATCTGACTAGTAATAATCTTCAAACCTATGTATTGATATCTCTCTGTAAGTGAGTCAATTGGGTGTAAAGCGGCCTAAACACAGCCGTGAAAAGCAGCTATACCCCATTATAAAAATAAATTACTTTTCAAAACCCGTGAAACAAAGACAGTGAAAGAGAGAGAAACTCTTACAAAATTCGTTCAGGGGCTGTGATGCAACCTGGATTGACCATATCTAGACCCACAGCTGATTGAGACATAAGGGTGGACACTCTTGGGGCTGAGAGGTTTGGTGAGGTTGCGTGAGCCAACGCAGTCCCTTTAAAGTAATACTGCATGGTACCCATCCCATGGGTCCCAAATCTCCAGGTTAAAGGGCAACTTCCTACCTCGAAAACATGCATGAGAAACCCAGAAGATGGTACACCGTGTGATCGGGAAAGGTTTCTAAAACGCACCTCATTTCTCATCTCCTTTGCTCGGGTTCGCCATTCCAGCCGCTTTACTAGCCATCTCCCTCCTTGGAGAATCAGCACCTTTAATCTCCTGTTCCATACAGGTTGCAATTTGTCCTGAGGATGAACGGGAAGAGGGGAACCAATGAGAGACTAGCTCTAGGGGTTGGGACAGGCACAGGTCACTCTATTTTCCCATCAGGAAGAAGAATTAACCACAAGCTCAGCCTGCCCCCCAGAACCAGAAGAGGGCCTGAAGCAATCCTGCACTTTTGCGGCCAGCTCCCAAAAAAGAGACTGGAAAAATGGAGCTCAGGGGCACTGCAATTCACAAACCTGCAGAGTTTTAAATGATAACTCTCGTCCACAAATATATTGAGGGAAGGCAACGAAGAGGTTTTGAAAGCAAGGCAGAATTGCAGGAAACAGATTTCAGGAGGTAGATTCGAATCGCCTTGAAAGCACATGAAAAGCGGCCAAACGTGGACAATGATGCCCTTGGCCAAAAAGGGCGTATGCGTTTTTTCCTGAATATATTCAGGAAAAAACGCATACGCCCTTTTTGGCCAACCAAGCCACCTGGAAAGGCAAATCAGCGTTCCAAAGAAGTCTCGCTTCCCAGCGGGCAAAAGGGCCATGCGGAAAAAAGTGTCCAAACCAGAAATGCAGGACCGGCCATGGAGAAATGGGAGCCTTGCTACGCTGATGGGCGGGATGTAAATTGCCAACAGCCACTCTGGAGAAGTGTACGGTGTGTCCTGAAACATCTAAAAAACACAGCTTGGAGAGCATAGGGCACTTCCACTCATGGGCGTATAAATTGGGAAAACTAAAAATCAGCAAGACACAGGCACCCCAAAGTTTAGGGCTGCTCTGTTGACAAGAACCCCAACTTCATTACACCTTAAATATCCTAGGAAAGAGAAAAGTGGATAAAGAAGTTGAGGTCCTCATGTACAATGGAATATCACTCAGCCATGAAATCCACGTCATAAGGCTAGTAGCAGCACGATGAGTGGATTTAGATACGACGATTCTAAATGAAATAAGTCACACAGAAAAAGACACTTATCATAAGATATCACTTATAGAGGGAATGTAAAAACCGCTACACTTGAACTGAATTACAAAACAGAACAGAGTCACACGTTTAGAAAACACACTATGGCTGCTGAACGGGAAAGGTGAGGTGGGGTCATGCATGAATCAAGGTTTCAAATTAGCTCAGATACCGTTCCATAAACCCAATATGTAGTAGACAAGACCTACTCCTTGCTCAGTGAACGGGACTCAACACCCCCTATTCACCGCACAAGAATATATCTGACTAGTAAGAATCTTCAAACCTATGTATTGATATCTCTCTGTAAGTGAGTCAATTGGGTGTAAAGCGGCCTAAACACAGCCGTGAAAAGCAGCTAAACCCCATTATAAAAATAAATTACTTTTCAAAACCCGTGAAACCAAGACAGTGAAAGAGAGAGAAATTCTTACAAATTTCGTTCAGGGGCTGTGATGCAACCTGGATTGACCATATCTAGACCCACAGCTGATTGAGAAATAAGGGTGGACACTCATGGGGCTGAGAGGTTTGGTGAGGTTGGGTGAGCCAACGCAGACCCTTTAAAGTAATACTGCATGGTACCCATCCCATGGGTCCCAAATCTCCAGGTTAAAGGGCAACTTCCTACCTCGAAAACATGCATGAGAAACCCAGAAGATGGTACACCGTGTGATCGGGAAAGGTTTCTAAAACGCACCGCATTTCTCATCTCCTTGTGCTCGGGTTCGCCATTCCAGCCGCTTTACTAGCCATCTCCCTCCTTGGAGAATCAGCACCTTTAATCTCCTGTTCCATACAGGTTGCAATTTGTCCTGAGGATGAACGGGAAGAGGGGAACCAATGAGAGACTAGCTCTAGGGGTTGGGACAGGCACAGGTCACTCTATTTTCCCATCAGGAAGAAGAATTAACCACAAGCTCAGCCTGCCCCCCAGAACCAGAAGAGGGCCTGAAGCAATCCTGCACTTTTGCGGCCAGCTCCCAAAAAAGAGACTGGAAAAATGGAGCTCAGGGGCACTGCAATTCACAAACCTGCAGAGTTTTAAATGATAACTCTCGTCCACAAATATATTGAGGGAAGGCAACGAAGAGGTTTTGAAAGCAAGGCAGAATTGCAGGAAACAGATTTCAGGAGGTAGATTCGAATCGCCTTGAAAGCACATGAAAAGCGGCCAAACGTGGACAATGATGCCCTTGGCCAAAAAGGGCGTATGCGTTTTTTCCTGAATATATTCAGGAAAAAACGCATACGCCCTTTTTGGCCAACCAAGCCACCTGGAAAGGCAAATCAGCGTTCCAAAGAAGTCTCGCTTCCCAGCGGGCAAAAGGGCCATGCGGAAAAAAGTGTCCAAACCAGAAATGCAGGACCGGCCATGGAGAAATGGGAGCCTTGCTACGCTGATGGGCGGGATGTAAATTGCCAACAGCCACTCTGGAGAAGTGTACGGTGTGTCCTGAAACATCTAAAAAACACAGCTTGGAGAGCATAGGGCACTTCCACTCATGGGCGTATAAATTGGGAAAACTAAAAATCAGCAAGACACAGGCACCCCAAAGTTTAGGGCTGCTCTGTTGACAAGAACCCCAACTTCATTACACCTTAAATATCCTAGGAAAGAGAAAAGTGGATAAAGAAGTTGAGGTCCTCATGTACAATGGAATATCACTCAGCCATGAAATCCACGTCATAAGGCTAGTAGCAGCACGATGAGTGGATTTAGATACGACGATTCTAAATGAAATAAGTCACACAGAAAAAGACACTTATCATAAGATATCACTTATAGAGGGAATGTAAAAACCGCTACACTTGAACTGAATTACAAAACAGAACAGAGTCACACGTTTAGAAAACACACTATGGCTGCTGAACGGGAAAGGTGAGGTGGGGTCATGCATGAATCAAGGATTCAAATTAGCTCAGATACCGTTCCATAAACCCAATATGTAGTAGACAAGACCTACTCCTTGCTCAGTGAACGGGACTCAACACCCCCTATTCACCGCACAAGAATATATCTGACTAGTAAGAATCTTCAAACCTATGTATTGATATCTCTCTGTTAGTGAGTCAATTGGGTGTAAAGCGGCCTAAACACAGCCGTGAAAAGCAGCTAAACCCCATTATAAAAATAAATTACTTTTCAAAACCCGTGAAACCAAGACAGTGAAAGAGAGAGAAATTCTTACAAATTTCGTTCAGGGGCTGTGATGCAACCTGGATTGACCATATCTAGACCCACAGCTGATTGAGAAATAAGGGTGGACACTCATGGGGCTGAGAGGTTTGGTGAGGTTGGGTGAGCCAACGCAGACCCTTTAAAGTAATACTGCATGGTACCCATCCCATGGGTCCCAAATCTCCAGGTTCAAGGGCATCTTCCTACGTCGAAAACGTGCATGAGAAACCCAGAAGATGGTACACCGTGTGATCGGGAAAGGTTTCTAAAACGCACCTCATTTCTCATCTCCTTGTGCTCGGGTTCCCCATTCCAGCCGCTTTACTAGCCATCTCCCTCTTTGGAGAATCAGCACCTTTAACCTCCTGTTCCATACAGGTTGCAATTTGTCCTGAGGATGAACGGGAAGAGGGGGAACCAATGAGAGACTATCTCTAGGTGTTGGGACAGGCACAGGTGACTCTATTTTCCCATCAGGAAGAAAAATTAACCAAAGCTAAGCCTGCCCACTGGAACCAGAATAGGGCCTGAAGCAATCCTGCGCTTTTGCGGCCAGCTCCCAAGAAAGCGACTTGAAAAATGGAGCTCAGGGGCACTGCAATTCACAAACCTGCAGAGTTATAAATGATAACTCTCGTCCACAAATATATTGAGGGAAGGCAACGAAGAGGATTTGAAAGAAAGGCAGTATTGCATGAAACAGATTTCAGGAGGTAGATTCGAATCGCCTTGAAAGCACATGAAAAGCGGCAAAACGTGGACAATGATGCCCTTGGCCAAAAAGGGCGTATGCGTTTTTTCCTGAATATATTCAGGAAAAAACGCATACGCCCTTTTTGGCCAACCATGCTACCTGGAAAGCCAAATCAGTGCTCCAAAGTAGTCTCGCTTCCCATCGGGCAAAAGGGCCATGCGGAAAAAAGGGTCCAAACCAGAAATGCAGGACAGGCCATGGAGAAATGGGAGCCTTGCTACGCTGATGGGTGGGATGTAAATTGCCACAGCCACTCTGGAGAAGTGTACGGTGTGTCCTGGAACATCTAAAAAACACAGCTTGGAGAGCATAGGGCACTTCCACTCATGGGCGTATAAATTGGGAAAACTAAAAATCAGCAAGGCATAGGCACCCCAAAGTTTAGTTCTGTTCTATTGACAGGAACCTCCACTTCATTACACCTTAAATATCCTAGGAAAGAGAAAAGTGGATAAAGAAGTTGTGGTCCTTATGTACAATGGAATATCACTCAGCCATGAAATCCACGTCATAAGGCTAGTAGCAGCACGATGAGTGGATTTAGATACGACGATTCTAAACGAAATAAGTCACACAGAAAAAGACACTTATCATAAGATATCACTTATAGAGGGAATGTAAAAACCGCTACACTTGAACTGAATTACAAAACAGAACAGAGTCACACGTTTAGAAAACACACTATGGCTGCTGAACGGGAAAGGTGAGGTGGGGTGATGCATAAATCAAGGGTTTCAAATTAGCTCAGATACCGTTCCATAAACCCAATATGTAGTAGACAAGATCTACTCCTTGCTCAGTGAACTGGCCTCAACACCCCCTATTCACCGCACAAGAATATATCTGACTAGTAAGAATCTTCAAACCTATGTATTGATATCTCTCTGTAAGTGAGTCAATTGGGTGTAAAGCGGCCTAAACACAGCCGTGAAAAGCAGCTAAACCCCATTATAAAAATAAATTACTTTTCAAAACCCGTGAAACAAAGACAGTGAAAGAGAGAGAAATTCTTACAAAATTCGTTCAGGGGCTGTGATGCAACCTGGATTGACCATATCTAGACCCACAGCTGATTGAGACATAACGGTGGACACTCTTGGGGCTGAGAGTTTTGGTGAGGTTGCGTGAGCCAACGCAGACCCTTTAAAGTAATACTGCATGGTACCCATCCCATGGGTCCCAAATCTCCAGGTTCAAGGGCATCTTCCTACGTCGAAAACAGGCATGAGAAACCCAGAAGATGGTACACCGTGTGATCGGGAAAGGTTTGTAAAACGCACCGCATTTCTCATCTCCTTGTGCTCGGGTTCGCCATTCCAGCCGCTTTACTAGCCATCTCCCTCCTTAGAGAATCAGCACCTTTAATCTCCTGTTCCGTACAGGTTGCAATTTGTCCTGAGGATGAACGGGAAGAGGGGAACCAATGAGAGACTAGCTCTAGGGGTTGGGACAGGCACAGGTCACTCTATTTTCCCATCAGGAAGAAGAATTTACCACAAGCTCAGCCTTCCCCCCAGAACCAGAAGAGGGCCTGAAGAAATCCTGCACTTTTGCGGCCAGCTCCCGAAAAAGAGACTGGAAAAATGGAGCTCAGAGGCACTGCAATAAACAAACCTGCAGAGTTATAAACGATAACTCTCGTCCACAAATATATTGAGGGAAGGCAACGAAGAGGCTTTGAAAGCAAGGCAGAATTGCAGGAAACAGATTTCAGGAGGTAGATTCGAATCGCCTTGAAAGCACATGAAAAGCGGCAAAACGTGGACAATGATGCCCTTGGCCAAAAAGGGCGTATGCGTTTTTTCCTGAATATATTCAGGAAAAAACGCATACGCCCTTTTTGGCCAACCAAGCCACCTGGAAAGGCAAATCAGCGCTCCAAAGAAGTCTCGCTTCCCAGCGGGCAAAAGGGCCATGCGGAAAAAAGTGTCCAAACCAGAAATGCAGGACCGGCCATGGAGAAATGGGAGCCTTGCTACGCTGATGGGCTGGATGTAAATTGCCAACAGCCACTCTGGAGAAGTGTACGGTGTGTCCTGAAACATCTAAAAAACACAGCTTGGAGAGCATAGGGCACTTCCACTCATGGGCGTATAAATTGGGAAAACTAAAAATCAGCAAGACACAGGCACCCCAAAGTTTAGGGCTGCTCTGTTGACAAGAACCCCCACTTCATTACACCTTAAATATGCTAGGAAAGAGAAAAGTGGATAAAGAACTTGTGGTCCTCATGTACAATGGAATATCACTCAGCCATGAAATCCACGTCATAAGGCTAGTAGCAGCACGATGAGTGGATTTAGGTACGACGATTCTAAATGAAATAAGTCACACAGAAAAAGACACTTATCATAAGATATCACTTATAGAGGGAATGTAAAAACCGCTACACTTGAACTGAATTACAAAACAGAACAGAGTCACACGTTTAGAAAACACACTATGGTTGCTGAACGGGAAAGGTGAGGTGGGGTGATGCATAAATCAAGGGTTTCAAATTAGCTCAGATACCGTTCCATAAACCCAATATGTAGTAGACAAGACCTACTCCTTGCTCAGTGAACTGGCCTCAACACCCCCTATTCACCGCACAAGAATATATCTGACTAGTAAGAATCTTCAAACCTATGTATTGATATCTCTCTGTAAGTGAGTCAATTGGGTGTAAAGCGGCCTAAACACAGCCGTGAAAAGCAGCTAAACCCCATTATAAAAATAAATTTCTTTTCAAAACCCGTGAAACAAAGACAGTGAAAGAGAGAGAAACTCTTACAAAATTCGTTCAGGGGCTGTGATGCAACCTGGATTGACCATATCTAGACCCACAGCTGATTGAGACATAAGGGTGGACACTCTTGGGGCTGAGAGGTTTGGTGAGGTTGCGTGAGCCAACGCAGACCCTTTAAAGTAATACTGCATGGTACCCATCCCATGGGTCCCAAATCTCCAGGTTCAAGGGCATCTTCCTACGTCGAAAACATGCATGAGAAACCCAGAAGATGGTACACCGTGTGATCGGGAAAGGTTGCTAAAACGCACCTCATTTCTCATCTCCTTGTGCTCGGGTTCGCCATTCCAGCCGCTTTAGTAGCCATCTCCCTCCTTAGAGAATCAGCACCTTTAATCTCCTGTTCCGTACAGGTTGCAATTTGTCCTGAGGATGAACGGGAAGAGGGGAACCAATGAGAGACTAGCTCTAGGGGTTGGGACAGGCACAGGTCACTCTATTTTCCCATCAGGAAGAAGAATTAACCACAAGCTCAGCCTGCCCCCCAGAACCAGAAGAGGGCCTGAAGCAATCCTGCACTTTTGCGGCCAGCTCCCGAAAAAGCGACTGGAAAAATGGAGCTCAGAGGCACTGCAATAAACAAACCTGCAGAGTTATAAACGATAACTCTCGTCCACAAATATATTGAGGGAAGGCAACGAAGAGGCTTTGAAAGCAAGGCAGAATTGCAGGAAACAGATTTCAGGAGGTAGATTCGAATCGCCTTGAAAGCACATGAAAAGCGGAAAAACGTGGACAATGATGCCCTTGGCCAAAAAGGGCGTATGCGTTTGTTCCTGAATATATTCAGGAAAAAACGCATACGCCCTTTTTGGCCAACCAAGCCACCTGGAAAGGCAAATCAGCGCTCCAAAGAAGTCTCGCTTCCCAGCGGGCAAAAGGGCCATGCGGAAAAAAGTGTCCAAACCAGAAATGCAGGACCGGCCATGGAGAAATGGGAGCCTTGCTACGCTGATGGGCGGGATGTAAATTGCCAACAGCCACTCTGGAGAAGTGTACGGTGTGTCCTGAAACATCTAAAAAACACAGCTTGGAGAGCATAGGGCACTTCCACTCATGGGCGTATAAATTGGGAAAACTAAAAATCAGCAAGACACAGGCACCCCAAAGTTTAGGGCTGCTCTGTTGACAAGAACCCCCACTTCATTACACCTTAAATATCCTAGGAAAGAGAAAAGTGGATAAAGAACTTGTGGTCCTCATGTACAATGGAATATCACTCAGCCATGAAATCCACGTCATAAGGCTAGTAGCAGCACGATGAGTGGATTTAGGTACGACGATTCTAAATGAAATAAGTCACACAGAAAAAGACACTTATCATAAGATATCACTTATAGAGGGAATGTAAAAACCGCTACACTTGAACTGAATTACAAAACAGAACAGAGTCACACGTTTAGAAAACACACTATGGTTGCTGAACGGGAAAGGTGAGGTGGGGTGATGCATAAATCAAGGGTTTCAAATTAGCTCAGATACCGTTCCATAAACCCAATATGTAGTAGACAAGACCTACTCCTTGCTCAGTGAACTGGCCTCAACACCCCCTATTCACCGCACAAGAATATATCTGACTAGTAAGAATCTTCAAACCTATGTATTGATATCTCTCTGTAAGTGAGTCAATTGGGTGTAAAGCGGCCTAAACACAGCCGTGAAAAGCAGCTAAACCCCATTATAAAAATAAATTTCTTTTCAAAACCCGTGAAACAAAGACAGTGAAAGAGAGAGAAACTCTTACAAAATTCGTTCAGGGGCTGTGATGCAACCTGGATTGACCATATCTAGACCCACAGCTGATTGAGACATAAGGGTGGACACTCTTGGGGCTGAGAGGTTTGGTGAGGTTGCGTGAGCCAACGCAGACCCTTTAAAGTAATACTGCATGGTACCCATCCCATGGGTCCCAAATCTCCAGGTTCAAGGGCATCTTCCTACGTCGAAAACATGCATGAGAAACCCAGAAGATGGTACACCGTGTGATCGGGAAAGGTTGCTAAAACGCACCTCATTTCTCATCTCCTTGTGCTCGGGTTCGCCATTCCAGCCGCTTTAGTAGCCATCTCCCTCCTTAGAGAATCAGCACCTTTAATCTCCTGTTCCGTACAGGTTGCAATTTGTCCTGAGGATGAACGGGAAGAGGGGAACCAATGAGAGACTAGCTCTAGGGGTTGGGACAGGCACAGGTCATTCTATTTTCCCATCAGGAAGAAGAATTAACCACAAGCTCAGCCTGCCCCCCAGAACCAGAAGAGGGCCTGAAGCAATCCTGCACTTTTGCGACCAGCTCCCGAAAAAGCGACTGGAAAAATGGAGCTCAGAGGCACTGCAATAAACAAACCTGCAGAGTTATAAACGATAACTCTCGTCCACAAATATATTGAGGGAAGGCAACGAAGAGGCTTTGAAAGCAAGGCAGAATTGCAGGAAACAGATTTCAGGAGGTAGATTCGAATCGCCTTGAAAGCACATGAAAAGCGGAAAAACGTGGACAATGATGCCCTTGGCCAAAAAGGGCGTATGCGTTTGTTCCTGAATATATTCAGGAAAAAACGCATACGCCCTTTTTGGCCAACCAAGCCACCTGGAAAGGCAAATCAGCGCTCCAAAGAAGTCTCGCTTCCCAGCGGGCAAAAGGGCCATGCAGAAAAAAGTGTCCAAAGCAGAAATGCAGGACCGGCCATGGAGAAATGGGAGCCTTGCTACGCTGATGGGCGGGATGTAAATTGCCAACAGCCACTCTGGAGAAGTGTACGGTGTGTCCTGAAACATCTAAAAAACACAGCTTGGAGAGCATAGGGCACTTCCACTCATGGGCGTATAAATTGGGAAAACTAAAAATCAGCAAGACACAGGCACCCCAAAGTTTAGGGCTGCTCTGTTGACAAGAACCCCCACTTCATTACACCTTAAATATCCTAGGAAAGAGAAAAGTGGATAAAGAACTTGTGGTCCTCATGTACAATGGAATATCACTCAGCCATGAAATCCACGTCATAAGGCTAGTAGCAGCACGATGAGTGGATTTAGGTACGACGATTCTAAATGAAATAAGTCACACAGAAAAAGACACTTATCATAAGATATCACTTATAGAGGGAATGTAAAAACCGCTACACTTGAACTGAATTACAAAACAGAACAGAGTCACACGTTTAGAAAACACACTATGGCTGCTGAACGGGAAAGGTGAGGTGGGGTGATTCATAAATCAAGGGTTTCAAATTATCTCAGATACCGTTCCATAAACCCAATATGTAGTAGACAAGACCTACTCCTTGCTCAGTGAACTGGCCTCAACACCCCCTATTCACCGCACAAGAATATATCTGACTAGTAAGAATCTTCAAACCTATGTATTGATATCTCTCTGTAAGTGAGTCAATTGGGTGTAAAGCGGCCTAAACACAGCCGTGAAAAGCAGCTAAACCCCATTATAAAAATAAATTACTTTTCAAAACCCGTGAAACAAAGACAGTGAAAGAGAGAGAAACTCTTACAAAATTCGTTCAGGGGCTGTGATGCAACCTGGATTGACCATATCTAGACCCACAGCTGATTGAGACATAAGGGTGGACACTCTTGGGGCTGAGAGGTTTGGTGAGGTTGCGTGAGCCAACGCAGACCCTTTAAAGTAATACTGCATGGTACCCATCCCATGGGTCCCAAATCTCCAGGTTCAAGGGCATCTTCCTACGTCGAAAACATGCATGAGAAACCCAGAAGATGGTACACCGTGTGATCGGGAAAGGTTTCTAAAACGCACCTCATTTCTCATCTCCTTGTGCTCGGGTTCGCCATTCCAGCCGCTTTACTAGCCATCTCCCTCCTTAGAGAATCAGCACCTTTAATCTCCTGTTCCGTACAGGTTGCAATTTGTCCTGAGGATGAACGGGAAGAGGGGAACCAATGTGAGACTAGCTCGAGGGGTTGGGACAGGCACAGGTCACTCTATTTTCCCATCAGGAAGAAGAATTAACCACAAGCTCAGCCTGCCCCCCAGAACCAGAAGAGGGCCTGAAGCAATCCTGCACTTTTGCGGCCAGCTCCCGAAAAAGCGACTGGAAAAATGGAGCTCAGAGGCACTGCAATAAACAAACCTGCAGAGTTATAAACGATAACTCTCGTCCACAAATATATTGAGGGAAGGCAACGAAGAGGCTTTGAAAGCAAGGCAGAATTGCAGGAAACAGATTTCAGGAGGTAGATTCGAATCGCCTTGAAAGCACATGAAAAGCGGAAAAACGTGGACAATGATGCCCTTGGCCAAAAAGGGCGTATGCGTTTGTTCCTGAATATATTCAGGAAAAATCGCATACGCCCTTTTTGGCCAACCAAGCCACCTGGAAAGGCAAATCAGCGCTCCAAAGAAGTCTCGCTTCCCAGCGGGCAAAAGGGCCATGCGGAAAAAAGTGTCCAAACCAGAAATGCAGGACCGGCCATGGAGAAATGGGAGCCTTGCTACGCTGATGGGCGGGATGTAAATTGCCAACAGCCACTCTGGAGAAGTGTACGGTGTGTCCTGAAACATCTAAAAAACACAGCTTGGAGAGCATAGGGCACTTCCACTCATGGGCGTATAAATTGGGAAAACTAAAAATCAGCAAGACACAGGCACCCCAAAGTTTAGGGCTGCTCTGTTGACAAGAACCCCCACTTCATTACACCTTAAATATCCTAGGAAAGAGAAAAGTGGATAAAGAACTTGTGGTCCTCATGTACAATGGAATATCACTCAGCCATGAAATCCACGTCATAAGGCTAGTAGCAGCACGATGAGTGGATTTAGATACGACGATTCTAAATGAAATAAGTCACACAGAAAAAGACACTTATCATAAGATATCACTTATAGAGGGAATGTAAAAACCGCTACACTTGAACTGAATTACAAAACAGAACAGAGTGACACGTTTAGAAAACACACTATGGTTGCTTAACGGGAAAGGTGAGGTGGGGTGATGCATAAATCAAGGGTTTCAAATTAGCTCAGATACCGTTCCATAAACCCAATATGTAGTAGACAAGACCTACTCCTTGCTCAGTGAACTGGCCTCAACACCCCCTATTCACCGCACAAGAATATATCTGACTAGTAAGAATCTTCAAACCTATGTATTGATATCTCTCTGTAAGTGAGTCAATTGGGTGTAAAGCGGCCTAAACACAGCCGTGAAAAGCAGCTAAACCCCATTATAAAAATAAATTACTTTTCAAAACCCGTGAAACAAAGACAGTGAAAGAGAGAGAAATTCTTACAAAATTCTTTCAGGGGCTGTGATGCAACCTGGATTGACCATATCTAGACCCACAGCTGATTGAGACATAAGGGTGGACACTCTTGGGGCTGAGAGTTTTGGTGAGGTTGCGTGAGCCAACGCAGACCCTTTAAAGTAATACTGCATGGTACCCATCCCATGGGTCCCAAATCTCCAGGTTCAAGGGCATCTTCCTACGTCGAAAACATGCATGAGAAACCCAGAAGATGGTACACCGTGTGATCGGGAAAGGTTTCTAAAACGCCCCTCATTTCTCATCTCCTTGTGCTCGGGTTCGCCATTCCAGCCGCTTTACTAGCCATCTCCCTCCTTGGAGAATCAGCACCTTTAATCTCCTGTTCCGTACAGGTTGCCATTTGTCCTGAGGATGAACGGCAAGAGGGGAACCAATGAGAGACTAGCTCTAGGGGTTGGGACAGGCACAGGTCATTCTATTTTCCCATCAGGAAGAAGAATTAACCACAAGCTCAGCCTGCCCCCCAGAACCAGAAGAGGGCCTGAAGCAATCCTGCACTTTTGCGGCCAGCTCCCGAAAAAGCGACTGGAAAAATGGAGCTCAGAGGCACTGCAATAAACAAACCTGCAGAGTTATAAACGATAACTCTCGTCCACAAATATATTGAGGGAAGGCAACGAAGAGGCTTTGAAAGCAAGGCAGAATTGCAGGAAACAGATTTCAGGAGGTAGATTCGAATCGCCTTGAAAGCACATGAAAAGCGGAAAAACGTGGACAATGATGCCCTTGGCCAAAAAGGGCGTATGCGTTTGTTCCTGAATATATTCAGGAAAAAACGCATACGCCCTTTTTGGCCAACCAAGCCACCTGGAAAGGCAAATCAGCGCTCCAAAGAAGTCTCGCTTCCCAGCGGGCAAAAGGGCCATGCGGAAAAAAGTGTCCAAAGCAGAAATGCAGGACCGGCCATGGAGAAATGGGAGCCTTGCTACGCTGATGGGCGGGATGTAAATTGCCAACAGCCACTCTGGAGAAGTGTACGGTGTGTCCTGAAACATCTAAAAAACACAGCTTGGAGAGCATAGGGCACTTCCACTCATGGGCGTATAAATTGGGAAAACTAAAAATCAGCAAGACACAGGCACCCCAAAGTTTAGGGCTGCTCTGTTGACAAGAACCCCCACTTCATTACACCTTAAATATCCTAGGAAAGAGAAAAGTGGATAAAGAACTTGTGGTCCTCATGTACAATGGAATATCACTCAGCCATGAAATCAACGTCATAAGGCTAGTAGCAGCACGATGAGTGGATTTAGGTACGACGATTCTAAATGAAATAAGTCACACAGAAAAAGACACTTATCATAAGATATCACTTATAGAGGGAATGTAAAAACCGCTACACTTGAACTGAATTACAAAACAGAACAGAGTCACACGTTTAGAAAACACACTATGGCTGCTGAACGGGAAAGGTGAGGTGGGGTGATTCATAAATCAAGGGTTTCAAATTATCTCAGATACCGTTCCATAAACCCAATATGTAGTAGACAAGACCTACTCCTTGCTCAGTGAACTGGCCTCAACACCCCCTATTCACCGCACAAGAATATATCTGACTAGTAAGAATCTTCAAACCTATGTATTGATATCTCTCTGTAAGTGAGTCAATTGGGTGTAAAGCGGCCTAAACACAGCCGTGAAAAGCAGCTAAACCCCATTATAAAAATAAATTACTTTTCAAAACCCGTGAAACAAAGACAGTGAAAGAGAGAGAAACTCTTACAAAATTCGTTCAGGGGCTGTGATGCAACCTGGATTGACCATATCTAGACCCACAGCTGATTGAGACATAAGGGTGGACACTCTTGGGGCTGAGAGGTTTGGTGAGGTTGCGTGAGCCAACGCAGACCCTTTAAAGTAATACTGCATGGTACCCATCCCATGGGTCCCAAATCTCCAGGTTCAAGGGCATCTTCCTACGTCGAAAACATGCATGAGAAACCCAGAAGATGGTACACCGTGTGATCGGGAAAGGTTTCTAAAACGCACCTCATTTCTCATCTCCTTGTGCTCGGGTTCGCCATTCCAGCCGCTTTACTAGCCATCTCCCTCCTTAGAGAATCAGCACCTTTAATCTCCTGTTCCAGACAGGTTGCAATTTGTCCTGAGGATGAACGGGAAGAGGGGAACCAATGTGAGACTAGCTCGAGGGGTTGGGACAGGCACAGGTCACACTATTTTCCCATCAGGAAGAAGAATTAACCACAAGCTCAGCCTGCCCCCCAGAACCAGAAGAGGGCCTGAAGCAATCCTGCACTTTTGCGGCCAGCTCCCGAAAAAGCGACTGGAAAAATGGAGCTCAGAGGCACTGCAATAAACAAACCTGCAGAGTTATAAACGATAACTCTCGTCCACAAATATATTGAGGGAAGGCAACGAAGAGGCTTTGAAAGCAAGGCAGAATTGCAGGAAACAGATTTCAGGAGGTAGATTTGAATCGCCTTGAAAGCACATGAAAAGCGGAAAAACGTGGACAATGATGCCCTTGGCCAAAAAGGGCGTATGCGTTTGTTCCTGAATATATTCAGGAAAAATCGCATACGCCCTTTTTGGCCAACCAAGCCACCGGGAAAGGCAAATCAGCGCTCCAAAGAAGTCTCGCTTCCCAGCGGGCAAAAGGGCCATGCGGAAAAAAGTGTCCAAACCAGAAATGCAGGACCGGCCATGGAGAAATGGGAGCCTTGCTACGCTGATGGGCGGGATGTAAATTGCCAACAGCCACTCTGGAGAAGTGTACGGTGTGTCCTGAAACATCTAAAAAACACAGCTTTGAGAGCATAGGGCACTTCCACTCATGGGCGTATAAATTGGGAAAACTAAAAATCAGCAAGACACAGGCACCCCAAAGTTTAGGGCTGCTCTGTTGACAAGAACCCCCACTTCATTACACCTTAAATATCCTAGGAAAGAGAAAAGTGGATAAAGAACTTGTGGTCCTCATGTACAATGGAATATCACTCAGCCATGAAATCCACGTCATAAGGCTAGTAGCAGCACGATGAGTGGATTTAGATACGACGATTCTAAATGAAATAAGTCACACAGAAAAAGACACTTATCATAAGATATCACTTATAGAGGGAATGTAAAAACCGCTACACTTGAACTGAATTACAAAACAGAACAGAGTGACACGTTTAGAAAACACACTATGGTTGCTTAACGGGAAAGGTGAGGTGGGGTGATGCATAAATCAAGGGTTTCAAATTAGCTCAGATACCGTTCCATAAACCCAATATGTAGTAGACAAGACCTACTCCTTTCTCAGTGAACTGGCCTCAACACCCCCTATTCACCGCACAAGAATATATCTGACTAGTAAGAATCTTCAAACCTATGTATTGATATCTCTCTGTAAGTGAGTCAATTGGGTGTAAAGCGGCCTAAACACAGCCGTGAAAAGCAGCTAAACCCCATTATAAAAATAAATTACTTTTCAAAACCCGTGAAACAAAGACAGTGAAAGAGAGAGAAATTCTTACAAAATTCTTTCAGGGGCTGTGATGCAACCTGGATTGACCATATCTAGACCCACAGCTGATTGAGACATAAGGGTGGACACTCTTGGGGCTGAGAGTTTTGGTGAGGTTGCGTGAGCCAACGCAGACCCTTTAAAGTAATACTGCATGGTACCCATCCCATGGGTCCCAAATCTCCAGGTTCAAGGGCATCTTCCTACGTCGAAAACATGCATGAGAAACCCAGAAGATGGTACACCCTGTGATCGGGAAAGGTTTCTAAAACGCCCCTCATTTCTCATCTCCTTGTGCTCGGGTTCGCCATTCCAGCCGCTTTACTAGCCATCTCCCTCCTTGGAGAATCAGCACCTTTAATCTCCTGTTCCGTACAGGTTGCCATTTGTCCTGAGGATGAACGGCAAGAGGGGAACCAATGAGAGACTAGCTCTAGGGGTTGGGACAGGCACAGGTCACTCTATTTTCCCATCAGGAAAAAGAATTAAGCACAAGCTCAGCCTGCCCCCCAGAACCAGAAGAGGGCCTGAAGCAATCCTGCACTTTTGCGGCCAGCTCCCAAAAAAGTGACTGGAAAAATGGAGCTCAGGGGCACTGCAATAAACAAACCTGCAGAGTTATAAACGATAACTCTCGTCCACAAATATATTGAGAGAAGGCAATGAAGAGGCTTTGAAAGCAAGGCAGAATTGCAGGAAACAGATTTCAGGAGGTAGATTCGAATCGCCTTGAAAGCACATGAAAAGCGGCAAAACGTGGACAATGATGCCCTTGACCAAAAAGGGCGTATGCGTTTTTTCCTGAATATATTCAGGAAAAAACGCATACGCCCTTTTTGGCCAACCAAGCCACCTGGAAAGGCAAATCAGCGCTCCAAATAAGTCTCGCTTCCCAGCGGGCAAAAGGGCCATGCGGAAAAAAGTGTCCAAACCAGAAATGCAGGACCAGCCATGGAGAAATGGGAGCCTTGCTACGCTGATGGGCGGGATGTAAATTGCCAACAGCCACTCTGGAGAAGTGTACGGTGTGTCCTGAAACATCTAAAAAACACAGCTTGGAGAGCATAGGGCACTTCCACTCATGGGCGTATAAATTGGGAAAACTAAAAATCAGCAAGACACAGGCACCCCAAAGTTTAGGGCTGCTCTGTTGACAAGAACCCCCACTTCATTACACCTTAAATATCCTAGGAAAGAGAAAAGTGGATAAAGAACTTGTGGTCCTCATGTACAATGGAATATCACTCAGCCATGAAATCCACGTCATAAGGCTAGTAGCAGCACGATGAGTGGATTTAGGTACGACGATTCTAAATGAAATAAGTCACACAGAAAAAGACACTTATCATAAGATATCACTTATAGAGGGAATGTAAAAACCGCTACACTTGAACTGAATTACAAAACAGAACAGAGTCACACGTTTAGAAAACACACTATGGTTGCTGAACGGGAAAGGTGAGGTGGGGTGATGCATAAATCAAGGGTTTCAAATTATCTCAGATACCGTTCCATAAACCCAATATGTAGTAGACAAGACCTACTCCTTGCTCAGTGAACTGGCCTCAACAACCCCTATTCACCGCACAAGAATATATCTGACTAGTAAGAATCTTCAAACCTATGTATTGATATCTCTCTGTAAGTGAGTCAATTGGGTGTAAAGCGGCCTAAACACAGCCGTGAAAAGCAGCTAAACCCCATTATAAAAATAAATTACTTTTCAAAACCCGTGAAACAAAGACAGTGAAAGAGAGAGAAACTCTTACAAAATTCGTTCAGGGGCTGTGATGCAACCTGGATTGACCATATCTAGACCCACAGCTGATTGAGACATAAGGGTGGACACTCTTGGGGCTGAGAGGTTTGGTGAGGTTGCGTGAGCCAACGCAGACCCTTTAAAGTAATACTGCATGGTACCCATCCCATGGGTCCCAAATCTCCAGGTTCAAGGGCATCTTCCTACGTCGAAAACATGCATGAGAAACCCAGAAGATGGTACACCGTGTGATCGGGAAAGGTTTCTAAAACGCACCTCATTTCTCATCTCCTTGTGCTCGGGTTCGCCATTCCAGCCGCTTTAGTAGCCATCTCCCTCCTTAGAGAATCAGCACCTTTAATCTCCTGTTCCGTACAGGTTGCAATTTGTCCTGAGGATGAACGGCAAGAGGGGAACCAATGAGAGACTAGCTCTAGGGGTTGGGACAGGCACAGGTCACTCTATTTTCCCATCAGGAAGAAGAATTAACCACAAGCTCAGCCTGCCCCCCAGAACCAGAAGAGGGCCTGAAGCAATCCTGCACTTTTGCGGCCAGCTCCCAAAAAAGTGACTGGAAAAATGGAGCTCAGGGGCACTGCAATAAACAAACCTGCAGAGTTATAAACGATAACTCTCGTCCACAAATATATTGAGAGAAGGCAATGAAGAGGCTTTGAAAGCAAGGCAGAATTGCAGGAAACAGATTTCAGGAGGTAGATTCGAATCGCCTTGAAAGCACATGAAAAGCGGCAAAACGTGGACAATGATGCCCTTGGCCAAAAAGGGCGTATGCGTTTTTTCCTGAATATATTCAGGAAAAAACGCATACGCCATTTTTGGCCAACCAAGCAACCGGGAAAGGCAAATCAGCGCTCCAAAGAAGTCTCGCTTTCCAGCGGGCAAAAGGGCCATGCGGAAAAAAGTGTCCAAACCAGAAATGCAGGACCGGCCATGGAGAAATGGGAGCCTTGCTACGCTGATGGGCGGGATGTAAATTGCCAACAGCCACTCTGGAGAAGTGTACGGTGTGTCCTGAAACATCTAAAAAACACAGCTTGGAGAGCATAGGGCACTTCCACTCATGGGCGTATAAATTGGGAAAACTAAAAATCAGCAAGACACAGGCACCCCAAAGTTTAGGGCTGCTCTGTTGACAAGAACCCCCACTTCATTACACCTTAAATATCCTAGGAAAGAGAAAAGTGGATAAAGAACTTGTGGTCCTCATGTACAATGGAATATCACTCAGCCATGAAATCCACGTCATAAGGCTAGTAGCAGCACGATGAGTGGATTTAGGTACGACGATTCTAAATGAAATAAGTCACACAGAAAAAGACACTTATCATAAGATATCACTTATAGAGGGAATGTAAAAACCGCTACACTTGAACTGAATTACAAAACAGAACAGAGTCACACGTTTAGAAAACACACTATGGTTGCTGAACGGGAAAGGTGAGGTGGGGTGATGCATAAATCAAGGGTTTCAAATTAGCTCAGATACCGTTCCATAAACCCAATATCTAATAGACAAGACCTACTCCTTGCTCAGTGAACTGGCCTCAACACCCCCTATTCACCGCACAAGAATATATCTGACTAGTAAGAATCTTCAAACCTATGTATTGATATCTCTCTGTAAGTGAGTCAATTGGGTGTAAAGCGGCCTAAACACATCCGTGAAAAGCAGCTAAACCCCATTATAAAAATAAATTACTTTTCAAAACCCGTGAAACAAAGACAGTGAAAGAGAGAGAAATTCTTACAAAATTCGTTCAGGGGCTGTGATGCAACCTGGATTGACCATATCTAGACTCACAGCTGATTGAGACATAAGGGTGGACACTCTTGGGGCTGAGAGTTTTGGTGAGGTTGCGTGAGCCAACGCAGACCCTTTAAAGTAATACTGCATGGTACCCATCCCATGGGTCCCAAATCTCCAGGTTCAAGGGCATCTTCCTACGTCGAAAACATGCATGAGAAACCCAGAAGATGGTACATCGTGTGATCGGGAAAGGTTTCTAAAACGCCCCTCATTTCTCATCTCCTTGTGCTCGGGTTCGCCATTCCAGCCGCTTTACTAGCCATCCCCCTCCTTGGAGAATCAGCACCTTTAATCTCCTGTTCCGTACAGGTTGCAATTTGTCCTGACGATGAACGGGAAGAGGGGAACCAATGAGAGACTAGCTCTAGGGGTTGGGACAGGCACAGGTCACACTATTTTCCCATCAGGAAGAAGAATTAAGCACAAGCTCAGCCTGCCCCCCAGAACCAGAAGAGGGCCTGAAACAATCCTGCACTTTTGCGGCTAGCTCCCAAAAAAGCGACTGGAAAAATGGAGCTCAGGGGCACTGCAATTCACAAACCTGCAGAGTTATAAATGATAACTCTCGTCCACAAATATATTGAGAGAAGGCAACGAAGAGGCTTTGAAAGCAAGGCAGAATTGCAGGAAACAGATTTCAGGAGGTAGATTCGAATCGCCTTGAAAGCACATGAAAAGCGGCAAAACGTGGACAATGATGCCCTTGGCCAAAAAGGGCGTATGCGCTTTTTCCTGAATATATTCAGGAAAAAACGCATACGCCCTTTTTGGCCAACCAAGCAACCTGGAAAGGCAAATCAGCGCTCCAAAGAAGTCTCGCTTCCCAGCGGGCAAAAGGGCCATGCGGAAAAAAGTGTCCAAAGCAGAAATGCAGGACCGGCCATGGAGAAATGGGAGCCTTGCTACGCTGATGGGCGGGATGTAAATTGCCAACAGCCACTCTGGAGAAGTGTACGGTGTGTCCTGAAACATCTAAAAAACACAGCTTGGAGAGCATAGGGCACTTCCACTCATGGGCGTATAAATTGGGAAAACTAAAAATCAGCAAGACAGAGGCACCCCAAAGTTTAGGGCTGCTCTGTTGACAAGAACCCCCACTTCATTACACCTTAAATATCCTAGGAAAGAGAAAAGTGGATAAAGAAGTTGTGGTCCTCATGTACAATGGAATATCACTCAGCCATGAAATCCACGTCATAAGGCTAGTAGCAGCACGATGAGTGGATTTAGATACGACCATTCTAAATGAAGTAAGTCACACAGAAAAAGACACTTATCATAAGATATCACTTATAGAGGGAATGTAAAAACCGCTACACTTGAACTGAATTACAAAACAGAACAGAGTCACACGTTTAGAAAACACACTATGGCTGCTGAACGGGAAAGGTGAGGTGGGGTGATGCATAAATCAAGGGTTTCAAATTAGCTCAGATACCGTTCCATAAACCCAATATGTAGTAGACAAGACCTACTCCTTGCTCAGTGAACTGGCCTCAACACCCCCTATTCACCACACAAGAATATATCTGACTAGTAAGAATCTTCAAACCTATGTATTGATATCTCTCTGTAAGTGAGTCAATTGGGTGTAAAGCGGCCTAAACACAGCCGTGAAAAGCAGCTAAACCCCATTATAAAAATAAATTACTTTTCAAAACCCATGAAACAAAGACAGTGAAAGAGAGAGAAATTCTTACAAAATTCGTTCAGGGGCTGTGATGCAACCTGGATTGACCATATCTAGACCCACAGCTGATTGAGACATAAGGGTGGACACTCTTGGGGCTGAGAGTTTTGGTGAGGTTGCGTGAGCCAACGCAGACCCTTTAAAGTAATACTGCATGGTACCCATCCCATGGGTCCCAAATCTCCAGGTTCAAGGGCATCTTCCTACGTCGAAAACATGCATGAGAAACCCAGAAGATGGTACACCGTGTGATCGGGAAAGGTTTCTAAAACGCACCTTATTTCTCATCTCCTTGTGCTCGGGTTCGCCATTCCAGCCGCTTTAGTAGCCATCTCCCTCCTTGGAGAATCAGCACCTTTAATCTCCTGTTCCGTACAGGTTGCAATTTGTCCTGAGGATGAACGGGAAGAGGGGAACCAATGAGAGACTAGCTCTAGGGGTTGGGACAGGCACAGGTCACTCTATTTTCCCATCAGGAAGAAGAATTAAGCACAAGCTCAGCCTGCCCCCCAGAACCAGAAGAGGGCCTGAAGCAATCCTGCACTTTTGCGGCCAGCTCCCGAAAAAGCGACTGGAAAAATGGAGCTCAGAGGCACTGCAATAAACAAACCTGCAGAGTTATAAATGATAACTCTCGTCCACAAATATATTGAGGGAAGGCAACGAAGAGGCTTTGAAAGCAAGGCAGAATTGCAGGAAACAGATTTCAGGAGGTAGATTCGATTCGCCTTGAAAGCACATGAAAAGCGGAAAAACGTGGACAATGATGCCCTTGGCCAAAAAGGGCGTATGCGTTTGTTCCTGAATATATTCAGGAAAAAACACATACGCCCTTTTTGGCCAACCAAGCCACCTGGAAAGGCAAATCAGCGCTCCAAAGAAGTCTCGCTTCCCAGCGGGCAAAAGGGCCATGCGGAAAAAAGTGTCCAAAGCAGAAATGCAGGACCGGCCATGGAGAAATGGGAGCCTTGCTACGCTGATGGGCGGGATGTAAATTGCCAACAGCCACTCTGGAGAAGTGTACGGTGTGTCCTGAAACATCTAAAAAACACAGCTTGGAGAGCATAGGGCACTTCCACTCATGGGCGTATAAATTGGGAAAACTAAAAATCAGCAAGACACAGGCACCCCAAAGTTGAGGGCTGCTCTGTTGACAAGAACCCCCACTTCATTACACCTTAAATATCCTAGGAAAGAGAAAAGTGGATAAAGAACTTGTGGTCCTCATGTACAATGGAATATCACTCAGCCATGAAATCCACGTCATAAGGCTAGTAGCAGCAAGATGAGTGGATTTAGGTACGACGATTCTAAATGAAATAAGTCACACAGAAAAAGACACTTATCATAAGATATCACTTATAGAGGGAATGTAAAAACCGCTACACTTGAACTGAATTACAAAACAGAACAGAGTCACACGTTTAGAAAACACACTATGGTTGCTGAACGGGAAAGGTGAGGTGGGGTGATGCATAAATCAAGGGTTTCAAATTATCTCAGATACCGTTCCATAAACCCAATATGTAGTAGACAAGACCTACTCCTTGCTCAGTGAACTGGCCTCAACACCCCCTTTTCACCGCACAAGAATATATCTGACTAGTAAGAATCTTCAAACCTATGTATTGATATCTCTCTGTAAGTGAGTCAATTGGGTGTAAAGCGGCCTAAACACAGCCGTGAAAAGCAGCTAAACCCCATTATAAAAATAAATTACTTTTCAAAACCCGTGAAAGAAAGACAGTGAAAGAGAGAGAAATTCTTACAAAATTCGTTCAGTGGCTGTGATGCAACCTGGATTGACCATATCTAGACCCACAGCTGATTGAGACATAAGGGTGGACAATCTTGGGGCTGAGAGGTTTGGTGAGGTTGCGTGAGCCAACGCAGTCCCTTTAAAGTAATACTGCATGGTACCCATCCCATGGGTCACAAATCTCCAGGTTCAAGGGCAACTTCCTACCTCGAAAACATGCATGAGAAACCCAGAAGATGGTACACCGTGTGATCGGGAAAGGTTTCTAAAACGCCCCTCATTTCTCATCTCCTTGTGCTCGGGTTCGCCATTCCAGCCACTTTACTAGCCATCTCCCTCCTTGGAGAATCAGCACCTTTAATCTCCTGTTCCGTACAGGTTGCAATTTGTCCTGAGGATGAACGGGAAGAGGGGAACCAATGACAGACTAGCTCTAGGGGTTGGGACAGGCACAGGTCACACTATTTTCCCATCAGGAAGAAGAATTAAGCACAAGCTCAGCCTGCCCCCCAGAACCAGTAGAGGGCCTGAAGCAATCCTGCACTTTTGCGGCTAGCTCCCAAAAAAGCGACTGGAAAAATGGAGCTCAGGGGCACTGCAATTCACAAACCTGCAGAGTTATAAATGATAACTCTCGTCCACAAATATATTGAGAGAAGGCAACAAAGAGGCTTTGAAAGCAAGGCAGAATTGCAGGAAACAGATTTCAGGAGGTAGATTCGAATCGCCTTGAAAGCACATGAAAAGCGGCAGAACGTGGACAATGATGCCCTTGGCCAAAAAGGGCGTATGCGTTTTTTCCTGAATATATTCAGGAAAAAACGCATACGCCCTTTTTGGCCAACCAAACAACCGGGAAAGGCAAATCAGCGCTCCAAAGAAGTCTCGCTTCCCAGCGGGCAAAAGGGCCATGCGGAAAAAAGTGTCCAAACCAGAAATGCAGGACCGGCCATGGAGAAATGGGAGCCTTGCTACGCTGATGGGCGGGATGTAAATTGCCAACAGCCACTCTGGAGAAGTGTACGGTGTGTCCTGAAACATCTAAAAAACACAGCTTGGAGAGCATAGGGCACTTCCACTCATGGGCGTATAAATTGGGAAAACTAAAAATCAGCAAGACACAGGCACCCCAAAGTTTAGGGCTGCTCTGTTGACAAGAACCCCCACTTCATTACACCTTAAATATCCTAGGAAAGAGAAAAGTGGATAAAGAAGTTGTGGTCCTCATGTACAATGGAATATCACTCAGCCATGAAATCCACGTCATAAGGCTAGTAGCAGCACGATGAGTGGATTTAGATACGACCATTCTAAATGAAGTAAGTCACACAGAAAAAGACACTTATCATAAGATATCACTTATAGAGGGAATGTAAAAACCGCTACACTTGAACTGAATTACAAAGCAGAACAGAGTCACACGTTCAGAAAACACACTATGGCTGCTGAACGGGAAAGGTGAGGTGGTGTGATGCATAAATCAAGGGTTTCAAATTAGCTCAGATACCGTTCCATAAACCCAATATGTAGTAGACAAGACCTACTCCTTGCTCAGTGAACTGGCCTCAACACCCCCTATTCACCGCACAAGAATATATCTGACTAGTAAGAATCTTCAAACCTATGTATTGATATCTCTCTGTAAGTGAGTCAATTGGGTGTAAAGCGGCCTAAACACAGCCGTGAAAAGCAGCTAAACCCCATTATAAAAATAAATTACTTTTCAAAACCCGTGAAACAAAGACAGCGAAAGAGAGAGAAATTCTTACAAAATTCGTTCAGGGGCTGTGATGCAACCTGGATTGACCATATCTAGACCCACAGCTGATTGAGACATAAGGGTGGACACTCTTGGGGCTGAGAGTTTTGGTGAGGTTGCGTGAGCCAACGCAGACCCTTTAAATTAATACTGCATGGTACCCATCCCATGGGTCCCAAATCTCCAGGTTCAAGGGCATCTTCCTACGTCGAAAACATGCATGAGAAACCCAGAAGATGGTACACCGTGTGATCGGGAAAGGTTTCTAAAACGCCCCTCATTTCTCATCTCCTTGTGCTCGGGTTCGCCATTCCAGCCGCTTTACTAGCCATCTCCCTCCTTGGAGAATCAGCACCTTTAATCTCCTGTTCCGTACAGGTTGCAATTTGTCCTGAGGATGAACGGGAAGAGGGGGAACCAATGAGAGACTAGCTCTAGGTGTTGGGACAGGCACAGGTCACTCTATTTTCCCATCAAGAAGAAGAATTAACCACATGCTCAGCCTACCCCCCAGAACCAGATGAGGGCCTGAAGCAATCCTGCACTTTTGCGGCCAGTTCTCAAAAAAGCGACTGGAAAAATGGAGCTCAGGGTCACTGCAATTCACAAACCTGCAGAGTTATAAACGATAACTCTCGTCCACAAATATATTGAGGGAAGGCAACGAAGAGGCTTTGAAAGCAAGGCAGAATTGCAGGAAACAGATTTCAGGAGGTAGATTCGAATCGCCTTGAGAGCACATGAAAAGCGGCAAAACGTGGACAATGATGCCCTTGGCCAAAAAGGGCGTATGCGTTATTTCCTGAATATATTCAGGAAAAAACGTATACGCCCTTTTTGGCCAACCAAGCAACCTGGAAAGGCAAATCAGCGCTCCAAAGAAGTCTCGCTTCCCAGCGGGCAAAAGAGCCATGCGGAAAAAAGTGTCCAAACCAGAAATGCAGGACAGGCCATGGAGAAATGGGAGCCTTGCTACGCTGATGAGCGGGATGTAAATTGCCAACAGCCACTCTGGAGAATTGTACGGTGTGTCCTGAAACATCTAAAAAACACAGCTTGGAGAGCATAGGGCACTTCCACTCATAGGCGTATAAATTGGGAAAACTAAAAATCAGCAAGACACAGGCACCCCAAAGTTTAGGGCTGCTCTGTTGACAAGAAACCCCACTTCATTACACCTTAAATATCCTAGGAAAGAGAAAAGTGGATAAAGAACTTGTGGTCCTCATGTACAATGGAATATCACTCAGCCATGAAATCCACGTCATAAGGCTAGTAGCAGCACGATGAGTGGAATTAGGTACGACGATTCTAAGTGAAATAAGTCACACAGAAAAAGACACTTATCATAAGATATCACTTATAGAGGGAATGTAAAAACCGCTACACTTGAACTGAATTACAAAACAGAACAGAGTCACACGTTTAGAAAACACACTATGGCTGCTGAACGGGAAAGGTGAGGTGGGGTGATGCATAAATTAAGGGTTTCAAATTAGCTCAGATACCGTTCCATAAACCCAATATGTAGTAGACAAGACCTTCTCCTTGCTCAGTGAACTGGCCTCAACACCCCCTATTCACCGCACAAGAATATATCTGACTAGTAAGAATCTTCAAACCTATGTATTGATATCTCTCTGTAAGTGAGTCAAGGGGGTGTAAAGCGGCATAAACACAGCCGTGAAAAGCAGCTAAACCCCATTATAAAAATAAATTACTTTTCAAAACCCGTGAAACAAAGACAGTGAAAGAGAGAGAAATTCTTACAAAATTCGTTCAGGGGCTGTGATGCAACCTGGATTGACCATATCTAGACCCACAGCTGATTGAGACATAAGGGTGGACACTCTTGGGGCTGAGAGGTTCGGTGAGGTTGGGTGAGCCAGCACAGACACTTTCAAGTAATACTGCATGGTACCCATCCCATGGGTCCCAAATCTCCAGGTTCAAGGGCGTCTTCCTACAACGAAAACATGCATGGGAAACCCAGAAGATGGTACACCGTGTGATCGGGTAATGTTTCTAAAACGCACCTCATTTCTCATCTCCTTTGCTCGGGTTCGCCATTCCAGCCGATTTACTAGCCATCTCCCTCCTTGGAGAATCAGCACGTCTAACCTCCTGTTCCGTACAGGTTGCAATTTGTCCTGAGGATGAACGGGAAGAGGGGGAACCAATGAGAGACTAGCTCTAGGTGTTGGGACAGGCCCAGGTCACTCTATTTTCCCATCAGGAAGAAGAATTAAGCACAAGCTCAGCCTGCCCCCCAGAACCAGAAGAGGGCCTGAATCAATCCTGCGCCTTTGCGGCCAGCTCCCAAAAAAGCGAGTTGAAAAATGGAGCTCAGGGGCACTGCAATTCACAAACATGCAGAGTTTTAAATGATACCTCTCGTCCACAAATATATTAAGGGAAGGCAACGAAGAGGCTTTGAAAGCAAGGCAGAATTGCCGGAAACAGATTTCAGGAGGTAGATTCGAATCGCCTTGAAAGCACATGAAAAGCGGCAAAAGGTGGACAATGATGCCCTTGGCCAAAAAGGGCGTATGCGTTTTTTCCTGAATATATTCAGGAAAAAACGCATACGCCCTTTTTGGCCAACCAAGCAACCTGGAAAGGCAAATCAGCGCTCCAAAGAAGTCTCGCTTCCCAGCGGGCAAAAGGGCCATGCGGAAAAAAGTGTCCAAACCAGAAATGCAGGACCGGCCATGGAGAAATGGGAGCCTTGCTACGCTGATGGGTGGGATGTAAATTGCCAACAGCCACTCTGGAGAAGTGTACGGTGTGTTCTGAAACATCTAAAAAACACAGCTTGGAGAGCATAGGGCACTTCCACTCATGGGCGTATAAATTGGGAAAACTAAAAATCAGCAAGACACAGGCACCCCAAAGTTGAGGGCTGCTCTGTTGACAAGAACCCCCACTTCATTACACCTTAAATATCCTAGGAAAGAGAAAAATGGATAAAGAAGTTGTGGTCCTCATGTACAATGGAATATCACTCAGCCATGAAATCTACGTCATAAGGCTAGTAGCAGCACGATGAGTGGATTTAGGTACGACGATTCTAAGTGAAATAAGTCACACAGAAAAAGACACTTATCCTAAGATATCACTTATAGAGGGAATGTAAAAACCGCTACACTTGAACTGAATTGCAAAACAGAACAGAGTCACACGTTTAGAAAACACACTATGGCTGCTGAACGGGAAAGGTGAGGTGGGGTGATGCATAAAACAAGGGTTTCAAAATAGCTCAGATACCGTTCCATAAACCCAACATGTAAGAGACAAGACCTATTCCTTTTTCAGTGACCTGGACTCAACACCCCGTATTCATCGCACAAGAATATATCTGACTAGTAAGAATCTTCAAACCTATGTATTGATATCTCTCTGTAAGTGAGTCAAGGGGGTGTAAAGCGGCATAAACACAGCCGTGAAAAGCAGCTAAACCCCATTATAAAAATAAATTACTTTTCAAAACCCGTGAAACAAAGACAGTGAAAGAGAGAGAAATTCTTACAAAATTCGTTCAGGGGCTGTGATGCAACCTGGATTGACCATATCTAGACCCACAGCTGATTGAGACATAAGGGTGGACACTCTTGGGGTTGAGAGGTTCGGTGAGGTTGGGTGAGCCAACGCAGACCCTTTCAAGTAATACTGCATGGTACTCATCCCATGGGTCCCAAATCTCCAGGTTCAAGGGCATCTTCCTACATCGAAAACAGGCATGAGAAACCCAGAAGATGGTACACCGTGTGATCGGGTAAGGTTTCTAAAACGCACCTCATTTCTCATCTCCTTTGCTCGGGTTCGCCATTCCAGCCGATTTACTAGCCATCTCCCTCCTTGGAGAATCAGCACCTTTAACCTCCTGTTCCGTAAAGGTTGCAATTTGTCCTGAGGATGAACGGGAAGAGGGGGAACCAATGAGAGACTAGCTCTAGGTGTTGGGACAGGCACAGGTCACTCTATTTTCCCATCAGGAAGAAGAATTAAGCACAAGCTCAGCCTGCCCCACAGAACAAGAAGAGGGCCTGAAGCAATCCTGCGCTTTTGCGGCCAGCTCCCAAAAAAGCGAGTTGAAAAATGGAGCTCAGGGGCACTGCAATTCACAAACCTGCAGAGTTTTAAATGATACCTCTCGTCCACAAATATATTAAGGGAAGGCAACGAAGAGGCTTTGAAAGCAAGGCAGAATTGCCGGAAACAGATTTCAGGAGGTAGATTCAAATCGCCTTGAAAGCACATGAAAAGCGGCAAAACGTGGACAATGATGCCCTTGGCCAAAAAGGGCGTACGCGTTTTTTCCTGAATATATTCAGGAAAAAACGCATACGCCCTTTTTGGCCAACCAAGCAACCTGGAAAGGCAAATCAGCGCTCCAAAGAAGTCTGGCTTCCCAGCGGGCAAAAGGGCCATGCGGAAAAAAGTGTCCAAACCAGAAATGCAGGACCGGCCATGGAGAAATGGGAGCCTTGCTACGCTGATGGGCGGGATGTAAATTGCCAACAGCCACTCTGGAGAAGTGTACGGTGTGTCCTGAAACATCTAAAAAACACAGATTGGAGAGCATAGGGCACTTCCACTCATGGGCGTATAAATTGGGAAAACTAAAAATCAGCAAGACACAGGCACCCCAAAGTTGAGGGCTGCTCTGTTGACAAGAACCCCCACTTCATTACACCTTAAATATCCTAGGAAAGAGAAAAATGGATAAAGAAGTTGTGGTCCTCATGTACAATGGAATATCACTCAGCCATGAAATCAACGTCATAAGGCTAGTAGCAGCACGATGAGTGGATTTAGGTACGACGATTCTAAGTGAAATAAGTCACACAGAAAAAGACACTTATCCTAATATATCACTTCTAGAGGGAATGTAAAAACCGCTACACTTGAACTGAATTGCAAAACAGAACAGAGTCACACGTTTAGGAAACACACTATGGCTGCTGAACGGGAAAGGTGAGGTGGGGTGATGCATAAAACAAGGGTTTCAAATTAGCTCAGATACCGTTCCATAAACCCAATATGTAAGAGACAAGACCTATTCCTTTTTCAGTGAACTGGACTCAACACCCCCTATTCACCGCACAAGAATATATCTGACTAGTAAGAATCTTCAAACCTATGTATTGATATCTCTCTGTAAGTGAGTCAAGGGCGTGTAAAGCGGCATAAACACAGCCGTGAAAAGCAGCTAAACCCCATTATAAAAATAAATTACTTTTCAAAACCCGTGAAACAAAGACAGTGAAAGAGAGAGAAATTCTTACAAAATTCGTTCAGGGGCTGTGATGCAACCTGGATTGACCATATCTAGACCCACAGCTGATTGAGACATAAGGGTGGACACTCTTGGGGCTGAGAGGTTCGGTGAGGTTGGGTGAGCCAACGCAGACCCTTTCAAGTAATACTGCATGGTACCCATCCCATGGGTCCCAAATCTCCAGGTTCAAGGGCATCTTCCTACATCGAAAACAGGCATGAGAAACCCAGAAGATGGTACACCGTGTGATCGGGAAAGGTTTCTAAAACGCACCTCATTTCTCATCTCCTTTGGTCGGGTTCGCCATTCCAGCCGATTTACTAGCAATCTCCCTCCTTGGAGAATCAGCACCTTTAACCTCCTGTTCCGTACAGGTTGCAAATTGTCCTGAGGATGAACGGGAAGAGGGGGAACCAATGAGAGACTAGCTCTAGGTGTTGGGACAGGCACAGGTCACTCTATTTTCCCATCAGGAAGAAGAATTAAGCACAAGCTCAGCCTGCCCCCCAGAACCAGAAGAGGGCCTGAAGCAATCCTGCGCTTTTGCGGCCAGCTCCCAAAAAAGCGAGTTGAAAAATGGAGCTCAGGGGCACTGCAATTCACAAACCTGCAGAGTTTTAAATGATACCTCTCGTCCACAAATATATTAAGGGAAGGCAACGAAGAGGCTTTGAAAGCAAGGCAGAATTGCAGGAAACAGATTTCAGGAGGTAGATTCGAATCGCCTTGAAAGCACATGAAAAGCGGCAAAACGTGGACAATGATGCCCTTGGCCAAAAAGGGCGTATGCGTTTTTTCCTGAATATATTCAGGAAAAAACGCATACGCCCTTTTTGGCCAACCAAGCAACCTGGAAAGGCAAATCAGCGCTCCAAAGAAGTCTGGCTTCCCAGCGGGCAAAAGGGCCATGCGGAAAAAAGTGTCCAAACCAGAAATGCAGGACCGTCCATGGAGAAATGGGAGCCTTGCTACGCTGATGGGCGGGATGTAAATTGCCAACAGCCACTCTGGAGAAGTGTACGGTGTGTCCTGAAACATCTAAAAAACACAGCTTGGAGAGCATAGGGCACTTCCACTCATGGGCGTATAAATTGGGAAAACTAAAAATCAGCCAGACACTGGCACCCCAAAATTTAGGGCTGCTCTGTTGACAAGAACCCCCACTTCATTACACCTTAAATATCCTAGGAAAGAGAAAAGTGGATAAAGAACTTGTGGTCCTCATGTACAATGGAATATCACTCAGCCATGAAATCCACGTCATAAGGCTAGTAGCAGCACGATTAGTGGATTTAGGTACGACGATTCTAAGAGAAATAAGTCACACAGAAAAAGACACTTATCATAAGATATCACTTATAGAGGGAATGTAAAAACCGCTACACTTGAACTGAATTCCAAAACAGAACAGAATCACACGTTTAGAAAACACACTATGGCTGCTGAACGGGAAAGGTGAGGTGGGGTGATGCATAAATCAAGGGTTTCAAATTAGCTCAGATACCGTTCAATAAACCCAATATGTAGTAGACAAGACCTTCTCCTTGCTCAGTGAACTGGCCTCAACACCCCCTATTCACCGCACAAGAATATATCTGACTAGTAAGAATCTTCAAACCTATGTATTGATATCTCTCTGTAAGTGAGTCAAGGGGGTGTAAAGCGGCATAAACACAGCCGTGAAAAGCAGCTAAACCCCATTATAAAAATAAATTACTTTTCAAAACCCGTGAAACAAAGACAGTGAAAGAGAGAGAAATTCTTACAAAATTCGTTCAGGGGCTGTGATGCAACCTGGATTGACCATATCTAGACCCACAGCTGATTGAGACATAAGGGTGGACACTCTTGGGGCTGAGAGGTTCGGTGAGGTTGGGTGAGCCAGCACAGACACTTTCAAGTAATACTGCATGGTACCCATCCCATGGGTCCCAAATCTCCAGGTTCAAGGGCGTCTTCCTACAACGAAAACATGCATGGGAAACCCAGAAGATGGTACACCGTGTGATCGGGTAATGTTTCTAAAACGCACCTCATTTCTCATCTCCTTTGCTCGGGTTCGCCATTCCAGCCGATTTACTAGCCATCTCCCTCCTTGGAGAATCAGCACGTTTAACCTCCTGTTCCGTACAGGTTGCAATTTGTCCTGAGGATGAACGGGAAGAGGGGGAACCAATGAGAGACTAGCTCTAGGTGTTGGGACAGGCACAGGTCACTCTATTTTCCCATCAGGAAGAAGAATTAAGCACAAGCTCAGCCTGCCCCCCAGAACCAGAAGAGGGCCTGAAGCAATCCTGCGCCTTTGCGGCCAGCTCCCAAAAAAGCGAGTTGAAAAATGGAGCTCAGGGGCACTGCAATTCACAAACATGCAGAGTTTTAAATGATACCTCTCGTCCACAAATATATTAAGGGAAGGCAACGAAGAGGCTTTGAAAGCAAGGCAGAATTGCCGGAAACAGATTTCAGGAGGTAGATTCGAATCGCCTTGAAAGCACATGAAAAGCGGCCAAACGTGGACAATGATGCCCTTGGCCAAAAAGGGCGTATGCGTTTTTTCCTGAATATATTCAGGAAAAAACGCATACGCCCTTTTTGGCCAACCAAGCAACCTGGAAAGGCAAATCAGCGCTCCAAAGAAGTCTGGCTTCCCAGCGGGCAAAAGGGCCATGCGGAAAAAAGTGTCCAAACCAGAAATGCAGGACCGGCCATGGAGAAATCGGAGCCTTGCTACGCTGATGGGTGGGATGTAAATTGCCAACAGCCACTCTGGAGAAGTGTACGGTGTGTTCTGAAACATCTAAAAAACACAGCTTGGAGAGCATAGGGCACTTCCACTCATGGGCGTATAAATTGGGAAAACTAAAAATCAGCAAGACACAGGCACCCCAAAGTTGAGGGCTGCTCTGTTGACAAGAACCCCCACTTCATTACACCTTAAATATCCTAGGAAAGAGAAAAATGGATAAAGAAGTTGTGGTCCTCATGTACAATGGAATATCACACAGCCATGAAATCAACGTCATAAGGCTAGTAGCAGCATGATGAGTGGATGTAGGTATGACAATTCTAAGTGAAATAAGTCACAAAGAAAAAGACACTTATCCTAAGATATCACTTATAGAGGGAATGTAAAAACCGCTACACTTGAACTGAATTGCAAAACAGAACAGAGTCACACGTTTAGAAAACACACTATGGCTGCTGAACGGGAAAGGTGAGGTGGGGTGATGCATAAAACAAGGGTTTCAAATTAGCTCAGATACCGTTCCATAAACCCAATATGTAAGAGACAAGACCTATTCCTTTTTCAGTGACCTGGACTCAACACCCCCTATTCATCGCACAAGAATATATCTGACTAGTAAGAATCTTCAAACCTATGTATTGATATCTCTCTGTAAGTGAGTCAAGGGGGTGTAAAGCGGCATAAACACAGCCGTGAAAAGCAGCTAAACCCCATTATAAAAATAAATTACTTTTCAAAACCCGTGAAACAAAGACAGTGAAAGAGAGAGAAATTCTTACAAAATTCGTTCAGGGGCTGTGATGCAACCTGGATTGACCATATCTAGACCCACAGCTGATTGAGACATAAGGGTGGACACTCTTGGGGCTGAGAGGTTCGGTGAGGTTGGGTGAGCCAACGCAGACCCTTTCAAGTAATACTGCATGGTACTCATCCCATGGGTCCCAAATCTCCAGGTTCAAGGGCATCTTCCTACATCGAAAACAGGCATGAGAAACCCAGAAGATGGTACACCGTGTGATCAGGTAAGGTTTCTAAAACGCACCTCATTTCTCATCTCCTTTGCTCGGGTTCGCCATTCCAGCCGATTTACTAGCCATCTCCCTCCTTGGAGAATCAGCACGTTTAACCTCCTGTTCCGTACAGGTTGCAATTTGTCCTGAGGATGAACGGGAAGAGGGGGAACCAATGAGAGACTAGCTCTAGGTGTTGGGACAGGCACAGGTCACTCTATTTTCCCATCAGGAAGAAGAATTAAGCACAAGCTCAGCCTGCCCCCCAGAACCAGAAGAGGGCCTGAAGCAATCCTGCGCCTTTGCAGCCAGCTCCCAAAAAAGCGAGTTGAAAAATGGAGCTCAGGGGCACTGCAATTCACAAACATGCAGAGTTTTAAATGATACCTCTCGTCCACAAATATATTAAGGGAAGGCAACGAAGAGGCTTTGAAAGCAAGGCAGAATTGCCGGAAACCGATTTCAGGAGGTAGATTCGAATCGCCTTGAAAGCACATGAAAAGCGGCAAAACGTGGACAATGATGCCCTTGGCCAAAAAGGGCGTATGCGTTTTTTCCTGAATATATTCAGGAAAAAACGCATACGCCCTTTTTGGCCAACCAAGCAACCTGGAAAGGCAAATCAGCGCTCCAAAGAAGTCTGGCTTCCCAGCGGGCAAAAGGGCCATGCGGAAAAAAGTGTCCAAACCAGAAATGCAGGACCGGCCATGGAGAAATGGGAGCCTTGCTACGCTGATGGGCGGGATGTAAATTGCCAACAGCCACTCTGGAGAAGTGTACGGTGTGTCCTGAAACATCTAAAAAACACAGCTTGGAGAGCATAGGGCACTTCCACTCATGGGCGTATAAATTGGGAAAACTAAAAATCAGCAAGACACAGGCACCCCAAAGTTGAGGGCTGCTCTGTTGACAAGAACCCCCACTTCATTACACCTTAAATATCCTAGGAAAGAGAAAAATGGATAAAGAAGTTGTGGTCCTCATGTACAATGGAATATCACTCAGCCATGAAATCAACGTCATAAGGCTAGTAGCAGCACGATGAGTGGATTTAGGTACGACGATTCTAAGTGAAATAAGTCACACAGAAAAAGACACTTATCCTAAGATATCACTTCTAGAGGGAATGTAAAAACCGCTACACTTGAACTGAATTGCAAAACAGAACAGAGTCACACGTTTAGAAAACACACTATGGCTGCTGAACGGGAAAGGTGAGGTGGGGTGATGCATAAAACAAGGGTTTCAAATTAGCTCAGATACCGTTCCATAAACCCAATATGTAAGAGACAAGACCTATTCCTTTTTCAGTGACCTGGACTCAACAACCCCTATTCATCGCACAAGAATATATCTGACTAGTAAGAATCTTCAAACCTATGTATTGATATCTCTCTGTAAGTGAGTCAAGGGGGTGTAAAGCGGCATAAACACAGCCGTGAAAAGCAGCTAAACCCCATTATAAAAATAAATTACTTTTCAAAACCCGTGAAACAAAGACAGTGAAAGAGAGAGAAATTCTTACAAAATTCGTTCAGGGGCTGTGATGCAACCTGGATTGACCATATCTAGACCCACAGCTGATTGAGACATAAGGGTGGACACTCTTGGGGCTGAGAGGTTCGGTGAGGTTGGGTGAGCCAACGCAGACCCTTTCAAGTAATACTGCATGGTACTCATCCCATGGGTCCCAAATCTCCAGGTTCAAGGGCATCTTCCTACATCGAAAACAGGCATGAGAAACCCAGAAGATGGTACACCGTGTGATCGAGTAAGGTTTCTAAAACGCACCTCATTTCTCATCTCCTTTGCTCGGGTTCGCCATTCCAGCCGATTTACTAGCCATCTCCCTCCTTGGAGAATCAGCACCTTTAACCTCCTGTTCCGTAAAAGTTGCAATTTGTCCTGAGGATGAACGGGAAGAGGGGGAACCAATGAGAGACTAGCTCTAGGTGTTGGGACAGGCACAGGTCACTCTATTTTCCCATCAGGAAGAAGAATTAAGCACAAGCTCAGCCTGCCCCCCAGAACCAGAAGAGGGCCTGAAGCAATCCTGCGCTTTTGCGGCCAGCTCCCAAAAAAGCGAGTTGAAAAATGGAGCTCAGGGGCACTGCAATTCACAAACCTGCAGAGTTTTAAATGATACCTCTCGTCCACAAATATATTAAGGGAAGGCAACGAAGAGGCTTTGAAAGCAAGGCAGAATTGCCGGAAACAGATTTCAGGAGGTAGATTCAAATCGCCTTGAAAGCACATGAAAAGCGGCAAAACGTGGACAATGATGCCCTTGGCCAAAAAGGGCGTATGCGTTTTTTCCTGAATATATTCAGGAAAAAACGCATACGCCCTTTTTGGCCAACCAAGCAACCTGGAAAGGCAAATCAGCGCTCCAAAGAAGTCTGGCTTCCCAGCGGGCAAAAGGGCCATGCGGAAAAAAGTGTCCAAACCAGAAATGCAGGACCGGCCATGGAGAAATGGGAGCCTTGCTACGCTGATGGGCGGGATGTAAATTGCCAACAGCCACTCTGGAGAAGTGTACGGTGTGTCCTGAAACATCTAAAAAACACAGCTTGGAGAGCATAGGGCACTTCCACTCATGGGCGTATAAATTGGGAAAACTAAAAATCAGCAAGACACAGGCACCCCAAAGTTGAGGGCTGCTCTGTTGACAAGAACCCCCACTTCATTACACCTTAAATATCCTAGGAAAGAGAAAAATGGATAAAGAAGTTGTGGTCCTCATGTACAATGGAATATCACTCAGCCATGAAATCAACGTCATAAGGCTAGTAGCAGCACGATGAGTGGATTTAGGTACGACGATTCTAAGTGAAATAAGTCACACAGAAAAAGACACTTATCCTAAGATATCACTTCTAGAGGGAATGTAAAAACCGCTACACTTGAACTGAATTGCAAAACAGAACAGAGTCACACGTTTAGGAAACACACTATGGCTGCTGAACGGGAAAGGTGAGGTGGGGTGATGCATAAAACAAGGGTTTCAAATTAGCTCAGATACCGTTCCATAAACCCAATATGTAAGAGACAAGACCTATTCCTTTTTCAGTGAACTGGACTCAACACCCCCTATTCACCGCACAAGAATATATCTGACTAGTAAGAATCTTCAAACCTATGTATTGATATCTCTCTGTAAGTGAGTCAAGGGCGTGTAAAGCGGCATAAACACAGCCGTGAAAAGCAGCTAAACCCCATTATAAAAATAAATTACTTTTCAAAACCCGTGAAACAAAGACAGTGAAAGAGAGAGAAATTCTTACAAAATTCGTTCAGGGGCTGTGATGCAACCTGGATTGACCATATCTAGACCCACAGCTGATTGAGACATAAGGGTGGACACTCTTGGGGCTGAGAGGTTCGGTGAGGTTGGGTGAGCCAACGCAGACCCTTTCAAGTAATACTGCATGGTACCCATCCCATGGGTCCCAAATCTCCAGGTTCAAGGGCATCTTCCTACATGGAAAACAGGCATGAGAAACCCAGAAGATGGTACACCGTGTGATCGGGAAAGGTTTCTAAAACGCACCTCATTTCTCATCTCCTTTGGTCGGGTTCGCCATTCCAGCCGATTTACTAGCAATCTCCCTCCTTGGAGAATCAGCACCTTTAACCTCCTGTTCCGTACAGGTTGCAAATTGTCCTGAGGATGAACGGGAAGAGGGGGAACCAATGAGAGACTAGCTCTAGGTGTTGGGACAGGCACAGGTCACTCTATTTTCCCATCAGGAAGAAGAATTAAGCACAAGCTCAGCCTGCCCCCCAGAACCAGAAGAGGGCCTGAAGCAATCCTGCGCTTTTGCGGCCAGCTCCCAAAAAAGCGAGTTGAAAAATGGAGCTCAGGGGCACTGCAATTCACAAACCTGCAGAGTTTTAAATGATACCTCTCGTCCACAAATATATTAAGGGAAGGCAACGAAGAGGCTTTGAAAGCAAGGCAGAATTGCAGGAAACAGATTTCAGGAGGTAGATTCGAATCGCCTTGAAAGCACATGAAAAGCGGCAAAACGTGGACAATGATGCCCTTGGCCAAAAAGGGCGTATGCGTTTTTTCCTGAATATATTCAGGAAAAAACGCATACGCCCTTTTTGGCCAACCAAGCAACCTGGAAAGGCAAATCAGCGCTCCAAAGAAGTCTCGCTTCCCAGCGGGCAAAAGGGCCATGCGGAAAAAAGTGTCCAAACCAGAAATGCATGACCGGCCATGGAGAAATGGGAGCCTTGCTACGCTGATGGGCGGGATGTAAATTGCCAACAGCCACTCTGGAGAAGTGTACGGTGTGTCCTGAAACATCTAAAAAACACAGCTTGGAGAGCATAGGGCACTTCCACTCATGGGCGTATAAATTGGGAAAACTAAAAATCAGCAAGACACAGGCACCCCAAAGTTTAGGGCTGCTCTGTTGACAAGAACCCCCACTTCATTACACCTTAAATATCCTAGGAAAGAGAAAAATGGATAAAGAAGTTGTGGTCCTCATGTACAATGGAATATCACTCAGCCATGAAATCTACGTCATAAGGCTAGTAGCAGCACGATGAGTGGATTTAGGTACGACGATTCTAAGTGAAATAAGTCACACAGAAAAAGACACTTATCCTAAGATATCACTTATAGAGGGAATGTAAAAACCGCTACACTTGAACTGAATTGCAAAACAGAACAGAGTCACACGTTTAGAAAACACACTATGGCTGCTGAACGGGAAAGGTGAGGTGGGGTGATGCATAAAACAAGGGTTTCAAATTAGCTCCGATACCGTTCCATAAACCCAATATGTAAGAGACAAGACCTATTCCTTTTTCAGTGACCTGGACTCAACACCCCCTATTCACCGCACAAGAATATATCTGACTGGTAAGAATCTTCAAACCTATGTATTGATATCTCTCTGTAAGTGAGTCAAGGGCGTGTAAAGCGGCATAAACACAGCCGTGAAAAGCAGCAAAACCCCATTATAAAAATAAATTACTTTTCAAAACCCGTGAAACAAAGACAGTGAAAGAGAGAGAAATTCTTACAAAATTCGTTCAGGGGCTGTGATGCAACCTGGATTGACCATATCTAGACCCACAGCTGATTGAGACATAAGGGTGGACACTCTTGGGGCTGAGAGGTTCGGTGAGGTTGGGTGAGCCAACGCAGACCCTTTCAAGTAATACTGCATGGTACTCATCCCATGGGTCCCAAATCTCCAGGTTCAAGGGCATCTTCCTACATCGAAAACAGGCATGAGAAACCCAGAAGATGGTACACCGTGTGATCGGGAAAGGTTTCTAAAACGCACCTCATTTCTCATCTCCTTTGCTCGGGTTCGCCATTCCAGCCGATTTACTAGCCATCTCCCTCCTTGGAGAATCAGCACCTTTAACCTCCTGTTCCGTAAAGGTTGCAATTTGTCCTGAGGATGAACGGGAAGAGGGGGAACCAATGAGAGACTAGCTCTAGGTGTTGGGACAGGCACAGGTCACTCCATTTTCCCATCAGGAAGAAGAATTAAGCACAAGCTCAGCCTGCCCCTCAGAACCAGAAGGAGGCCTGAAGCAGTCCTGCGCTTTTGCGGCCAGCTCCCAAAAAAGCGAGTTGAAAAATGGAGCTCAGGGGCACTGCAATTCACAAACCTGCAGAGTTTTAAATGATACCTCTCGTCCACAAATATATTAGGGGAAGGCAACGAAGAGGCTTTGAAAGCAAGGCAGAATGGCAGGAAACAGATTTCAGGAGGTAGATTCGAATCGCCTTGAAAGCACATGAAAAGCGGCAAAACGTGGACAATGATGCCCTTGGCCAAAAAGGGCGTATGCGTTTTTTCCTGAATATATTCAGGAAAAAACGCATTCGCCCTTTTTGGCCAACCAAGCAACCTGGAAAGGCAAATCAGCGCTCCAAAGAAGTCTCGCTTCCCAGCGGGCAAAAGGGCCATGCGGAAAAAAGTGTCCAAACCAGAAATGCAGGACCGGCCATGGAGAAATGGGAGCCTTGCTACGCTGATGGGCGGGATGTAAATTGCCAACAGCCACTCTGGAGAAGTGTACGGTGTGTCCTGAAACATCTGAAAAACACAGCTTGGAGAGCATAGGGCACTTCCACTCATGGGCGTATAAATTGGGAAAACTAAAAATCAGCAAGACACAGGCACCCCAAAGTTTAGGGCTGCTCTGTTGACAAGAACCCCCACTTCATTACACCTTAAATATCCTAGGAAAGAGAAAAATGGATAAAGACGTTGTGGTCCTCATGTACAATGGAATATCACTCAGCCATGAAATCAACGTCATAAGGCTAGTAGCAGCACGATGAGTGGATTTAGGTACGACGATTCTAAGTGAAATAAGTCACACAGAAAAAGACACTTATCCTAAGATATCACTTATAGAGGGAATGTAAAAACCGCTACACTTGAACTGAATTACAAAACAGAACAGTCACACGTTTAGAAAACACACTATGGCTGCTGAACGGGAAAGGTGAGGTGGGGTGATGCATAAAACAAGGGTTTCAAATTAGCTCAGATACCGTTCCATAAACCCAATATGTACGAGACAAGGCCTATTCCTTTTTCAGTGAACTGGACTCAACACCCCCTATTCACCGCACAAGAATATATCTGACTAGTAACAATCTTCAAACCTATGTATTGATATCTCTCTGTAAGTGAGTCAAGGGGGTGTAAAGCGGCATAAACACAGCCGTGAAAAGCAGCTAAACCCCATTATAAAAATAAATTACTTTTCAAAACCCGTGAAACAAAGACAGTGAAAGAGAGAGAAATTCTTCCAAAATTCGTTCAGGGGCTGTGATGCAACCTGGATTGACCATATCTAGACCCACAGCTGATTGAGACATCAGGGTGGACACTCTTGGGGCTGAGAGGTTCGGTGAGGTTGGGTGAGCCAACGCAGACCCTTTCAAGTAATACTGCATGGTACCCATCCCATGGGTCCCAAATCTCCAGGTTCAAGGGCATCTTCCTACGTCGAAAACAGGCATGAGAAACCCAGAAGATGGTACACCGTGTGATCGGGAAAGGTTTCTAAAACGCACCTCATTTCTCATCTCCTTTGCTCGGGTTCGCCATTCCAGCCGATTTACTAGCCATCTCCCTCCTTGGAGAATCAGCACCTTTAACCTCCTGTTCCGTACAGGTTGCAATTTGTCCTGAGGATGAACAAGAAGAGGGGGAACCAATGAGAGACTAGCTCTAGGGGTTGGGACAGGCACAGGTCACTTTATTTTCCCATCAGGAAGAAGAATTAAGCACAAGCTCAGCCTGCCCCTCAGAACCAGAAGAGGGCCTGAAGCAATCCTGCGCTTTTGCGGCCAGCTCCCAAAAAAGCGAGTTGAAAAATGGAGCTCAGGGGCACTGCAATTCACAAACCTGCAGAGTTTTAAATGATACCTCTCGTCCACAAATATATTAAGGGAAGGCAACGAAGAGGCTTTGAAAGCAAGGCAGAATTGCAGGGAACAGATTTCAGGAGGTAGATTCGAATCGCCTTGAAAGCACATGAAAAGCGGCAAAACGTGGACAATGATGCCCTTGGCCAAAAAGGGCGTATGCGTTTTTTCCTGAATATATTCAGGAAAAAACGCATACGCCCTTTTTGGCCAACCAAGCAACCTGGAAAGGCAAATCAGCGCTCCAAAGAAGTCTGGCTTCCCAGCGGGCAAAAGGGCCATGCGGAAAAAAGTGTCCAAAGCAGAAATGCAGGACCGGCCATGGAGAAATGGGAGCCTTGCTACGCTGATGGGCGGGATGTAAATTGCCAACAGCCACTCTGGAGAAGTGTACGGTGTGTCCTGAAACATCTGAAAAACACAGCTTGGAGAGCATAGGGCACTTCCACTCATGGGCGTATAAATTGGGAAAACTAAAAATCAGCAAGACACAGGCACCCCAAAGTTTAGGGCTGCTCTGTTGACAAGAACCCCCACTTCATTACACCTTAAATATCCTAGGAAAGAGAAAAATGGATAAAGAAGTTGTGGTCCTCATGTACAATGGAATATCACTCAGCCATGAAATCAACGTCATAAGGCTAGTAGCAGCACGATGAGTGGATTTAGGTACGACGATTCTAAGTGAAATAAGTCACACAGAAAAAGACACTTATCCTAAGATATCACTTATAGAGGGAATGTAAAAACCGCTACACTTGAACTGAATTACAAAACAGAACAGAGTCACACGTTTAGAAAACACACTATGGCTGCTGAACGGGAAAGGTGAGGTGGGGTGATGCATAAAACAAGGGTTTCAAATTAGCTCAGATACCGTTCCATAAACCCAATATGTAGTAGACAAGACCTACTCCTTGCTCAGTGAACTGGCCTCAACACCCCCTATTCACCGCACAAGAATATATCTGACTAGTAAGAATCTTCAAACCTATGTATTGATATCTCTCTGTAAGTGAGTCAATTGGGTGTAAAGCGGCCTAAACACAGCCGTGAAAAGCAGCTAAACCCCATTATAAAAATAAATTACTTTTCAAAACCCATGAAACAAAGACAGTGAAAGAGAGAGAAATTCTTACAAAATTCGTTCAGGGGCTGTGATGCAACCTGGATTGACCATATCTAGACCCACAGCTGATTGAGACATAAGGGTGGACACTCTTGGGGCTGAGAGTTTTGGTGAGGTTGCGTGAGCCAACGCAGACCCTTTAAAGTAATACTGCATGGTACCCATCCCATGGGTCCCAAATCTCCAGGTTCAAGGGCATCTTCCTACGTCGAAAACATGCATGAGAAACCCAGAAGATGGTACACCGTGTGATCGGGAAAGGTTTCTAAAACGCACCTCATTTCTCATCTCCTTGTGCTCGGGTTCGCCATTCCAGCCGCTTTAGTAGCCATCTCCCTCCTTAGAGAATCAGCACCTTTAATCTCCTGTTCCGTACAGGTTGCAATTTGTCCTGAGGATGAACGGGAAGAGGGGAACCAATGAGAGACTAGCTCTAGGGGTTGGGACAGGCACAGGTCACTCTATTTTCCCATCAGGAAGAAGAATTAAGCACAAGCTCAGCCTGCCCCCCAGAACCAGAAGAGGGCCTGAAGCAATCCTGCACTTTTGCGGCCAGCTCCCGAAAAAGCGACTGGAAAAATGGAGCTCAGAGGCACTGCAATAAACAAACCTGCAGAGTTATAAATGATAACTCTCGTCCACAAATATATTGAGGGAAGGCAACGAAGAGGCTTTGAAAGCAAGGCAGAATTGCAGGAAACAGATTTCAGGAGGTAGATTCGATTCGCCTTGAAAGCACATGAAAAGCGGAAAAACGTGGACAATGATGCCCTTGGCCAAAAAGGGCGTATGCGTTTGTTCCTGAATATATTCAGGAAAAAACACATACGCCCTTTTTGGCCAACCAAGCCACCTGGAAAGGCAAATCAGCGCTCCAAAGAAGTCTCGCTTCCCAGCGGGCAAAAGGGCCATGCGGAAAAAAGTGTCCAAACCAGAAATGCAGGACCGGCCATGGAGAAATGGGAGCCTTGCTACGCTGATGGGCGGGATGTAAATTGCCAACAGCCACTCTGGAGAAGTGTACGGTGTGTCCTGAAACATCTAAAAAACACAGCTTGGAGAGCATAGGGCACTTCCACTCATGGGCGTATAAATTGGGAAAACTAAAAATCAGCAAGACACAGGCACCCCAAAGTTTAGGGCTGCTCTGTTGACAAGAACCCCCACTTCATTACACCTTAAATATCCTAGGAAAGAGAAAAGTGGATAAAGAACTTGTGGTCCTCATGTACAATGGAATATCACTCAGCCATGAAATCCACGTCATAAGGCTAGTAGCAGCAAGATGAGTGGATTTAGGTACGACGATTCTAAATGAAATAAGTCACACAGAAAAAGACACTTATCATAAGATATCACTTATAGAGGGAATGTAAAAACCGCTACACTTGAACTGAATTACAAAACAGAACAGAGTCACACGTTTAGAAAACACACTATGGTTGCTGAACGGGAAAGGTGAGGTGGGGTGATGCATAAATCAAGGGTTTCAAATTATCTCAGATACCGTTCCATAAACCCAATATGTAGTAGACAAGACCTACTCCTTGCTCAGTGAACTGGCCTCAACACCCCCTTTTCACCGCACAAGAATATATCTGACTAGTAAGAATCTTCAAACCTATGTATTGATATCTCTCTGTAAGTGAGTCAATTGGGTGTAAAGCGGCCTAAACACAGCCGTGAAAAGCAGCTAAACCCCATTATAAAAATAAATTACTTTTCAAAACCCGTGAAAGAAAGACAGTGAAAGAGAGAGAAATTCTTACAAAATTCGTTCAGTGGCTGTGATGCAACCTGGATTGACCATATCTAGACCCACAGCTGATTGAGACATAAGGGTGGACAATCTTGGGGCTGAGAGGTTTGGTGAGGTTGCGTGAGCCAACGCAGTCCCTTTAAAGTAATACTGCATGGTACCCATCCCATGGGTCACAAATCTCCAGGTTCAAGGGCAACTTCCTACCTCGAAAACATGCATGAGAAACCCAGAAGATGGTACACCGTGTGATCGGGAAAGGTTTCTAAAACGCCCCTCATTTCTCATCTCCTTGTGCTCGGGTTCGCCATTCCAGCCGCTTTACTAGCCATCTCCCTCCTTGGAGAATCAGCACCTTTAATCTCCTGTTCCGTACAGGTTGCAATTTGTCCTGAGGATGAACGGGAAGAGGGGAACCAATGAGAGACTAGCTCTAGGGGTTGGGACAGGCACAGGTCACACTATTTTCCCATCAGGAAGAAGAATTAAGCACAAGCTCAGCCTGCCCCCCAGAACCAGAAGAGGGCCTGAAGCAATCCTGCACTTTTGCGGCTAGCTCCCAAAAAAGCGACTGGAAAAATGGAGCTCAGGGGCACTGCAATTCACAAACCTGCAGAGTTATAAATGATAACTCTCGTCCACAAATATATTGAGAGAAGGCAACAAAGAGGCTTTGAAAGCAAGGCAGAATTGCAGGAAACAGATTTCAGGAGGTAGATTCGAATCGCCTTGAAAGCACATGAAAAGCGGCAGAACGTGGACAATGATGCCCTTGGCCAAAAAGGGCGTATGCGTTTTTTCCTGAATATATTCAGGAAAAAACGCATACGCCCTTTTTGGCCAACCAAGCAACCGGGAAAGGCAAATCAGCGCTCCAAAGAAGTCTCGCTTCCCAGCGGGCAAAAGGGCCATGCGGAAAAAAGTGTCCAAACCAGAAATGCAGGACCGGCCATGGAGAAATGGGAGCCTTGCTACGCTGATGGGCGGGATGTAAATTGCCAACAGCCACTCTGGAGAAGTGTACGGTGTGTCCTGAAACATCTAAAAAACACAGCTTGGAGAGCATAGGGCACTTCCACTCATGGGCGTATAAATTGGGAAAACTAAAAATCAGCAAGACACAGGCACCCCAAAGTTTAGGGCTGCTCTGTTGACAAGAACCCCCACTTCATTACACCTTAAATATCCTAGGAAAGAGAAAAGTGGATAAAGAAGTTGTGGTCCTCATGTACAATGGAATATCACTCAGCCATGAAATCCACGTCATAAGGCTAGTAGCAGCACGATGAGTGGATTTAGATACGACCATTCTAAATGAAGTAAGTCACACAGAAAAAGACACTTATCATAAGATATCACTTATAGAGGGAATGTAAAAACCGCTACACTTGAACTGAATTACAAAGCAGAACAGAGTCACACGTTCAGAAAACACACTATGGCTGCTGAACGGGAAAGGTGAGGTGGTGTGATGCATAAATCAAGGGTTTCAAATTAGCTCAGATACCGTTCCATAAACCCAATATGTAGTAGACAAGACCTACTCCTTGCTCAGTGAACTGGCCTCAACACCCCCTATTCACCGCACAAGAATATATCTGACTAGTAAGAATCTTCAAACCTATGTATTGATATCTCTCTGTAAGTGAGTCAATTGGGTGTAAAGCGGCCTAAACACAGCCGTGAAAAGCAGCTAAACCCCATTATAAAAATAAATTACTTTTCAAAACCCGTGAAACAAAGACAGCGAAAGAGAGAGAAATTCTTACAAAATTCGTTCAGGGGCTGTGATGCAACCTGGATTGACCATATCTAGACCCACAGCTGATTGAGACATAAGGGTGGACACTCTTGGGGCTGAGAGTTTTGGTGAGGTTGCGTGAGCCAACGCAGACCCTTTAAATTAATACTGCATGGTACCCATCCCATGGGTCCCAAATCTCCAGGTTCAAGGGCATCTTCCTACGTCGAAAACATGCATGAGAAACCCAGAAGATGGTACACCGTGTGATCGGGAAAGGTTTCTAAAACGCCCCTCATTTCTCATCTCCTTGTGCTCGGGTTCGCCATTCCAGCCGCTTTACTAGCCATCTCCCTCCTTGGATAATCAGCACCTTTAATCTCCTGTTCCGTACAGGTTGCAATTTGTCCTGAGGATGAACGGGAAGAGGGGGAACCAATGAGAGACTAGCTCTAGGTGTTGGGACAGGCACAGGTCACTCTATTTTCCCATCAGGAAGAAGAATTAAGCACAAGCTCAGCCTGCCCCCCAGAACCAGAAGAGGGCCTGAAGCAATCCTGCGCTTTTGCGGCCAGCTCCCAAAAAAGCGAGTTGAAAAATGGAGCTCAGGGGCACTGCAATTCACAAACCTGCAGAGTTTTAAATGATACCTCTCGTCCACAAATATATTAAGGGAAGGCAACGAAGAGGCTTTGAAAGCAAGGCAGAATTGCCGGAAACAGATTTCAGGAGGTAGATTCAAATCGCCTTGAAAGCACATGAAAAGCGGCAAAACGTGGACAATGATGCCCTTGGCCAAAAAGGGCGTATGCGTTTTTTCCTGAATATATTCAGGAAAAAACGCATACGCCCTTTTTGGCCAACCAAGCAACCTGGAAAGGCAAATCAGCGCTCCAAAGAAGTCTGGCTTCCCAGCGGGCAAAAGGGCCATGCGGAAAAAAGTGTCCAAACCAGAAATGCAGGACCGGCCATGGAGAAATGGGAGCCTTGCTACGCTGATGGGCGGGATGTAAATTGCCAACAGCCACTCTGGAGAAGTGTACGGTGTGTCCTGAAACATCTAAAAAACACAGATTGGAGAGCATAGGGCACTTCCACTCATGGGCGTATAAATTGGGAAAACTAAAAATCAGCAAGACACAGGCACCCCAAAGTTGAGGGCTGCTCTGTTGACAAGAACCCCCACTTCATTACACCTTAAATATCCTAGGAAAGAGAAAAATGGATAAAGAAGTTGTGGTCCTCATGTACAATGGAATATCACTCAGCCATGAAATCAACGTCATAAGGCTAGTAGCAGCACGATGAGTGGATTTAGGTACGACGATTCTAAGTGAAATAAGTCACACAGAAAAAGACACTTATCCTAAGATATCACTTCTAGAGGGAATGTAAAAACCGCTACACTTGAACTGAATTGCAAAACAGAACAGAGTCACACGTTTAGGAAACACACTATGGCTGCTGAACGGGAAAGGTGAGGTGGGGTGATGCATAAAACAAGGGTTTCAAATTAGCTCAGATACCGTTCCATAAACCCAATATGTAAGAGACAAGACCTATTCCTTTTTCAGTGAACTGGACTCAACACCCCCTATTCACCGCACAAGAATATATCTGACTAGTAAGAATCTTCAAACCTATGTATTGATATCTCTCTGTAAGTGAGTCAAGGGCGTGTAAAGCGGCATAAACACAGCCGTGAAAAGCAGCTAAACCCCATTATAAAAATAAATTACTTTTCAAAACCCGTGAAACAAAGACAGTGAAAGAGAGAGAAATTCTTACAAAATTCGTTCAGGGGCTGTGATGCAACCTGGATTGACCATATCTAGACCCACAGCTGATTGAGACATAAGGGTGGACACTCTTGGGGCTGAGAGGTTCGGTGAGGTTGGGTGAGCCAACGCAGACCCTTTCAAGTAATACTGCATGGTACCCATCCCATGGGTCCCAAATCTCCAGGTTCAAGGGCATCTTCCTACATCGAAAACAGGCATGAGAAACCCAGAAGATGGTACACCGTGTGATCGGGAAAGGTTTCTAAAACGCACCTCATTTCTCATCTCCTTTGGTCGGGTTCGCCATTCCAGCCGATTTACTAGCAATCTCCCTCCTTGGAGAATCAGCACCTTTAACCTCCTGTTCCGTACAGGTTGCAAATTGTCCTGAGGATGAACGGGAAGAGGGGGAACCAATGAGAGACTAGCTCTAGGTGTTGGGACAGGCACAGGTCACTCTATTTTCCCATCAGGAAGAAGAATTAAGCACAAGCTCAGCCTGCCCCCCAGAACCAGAAGAGGGCCTGAAGCAATCCTGCGCTTTTGCGGCCAGCTCCCAAAAAAGCAAGTTGAAAAATGGAGCTCAGGGGCACTGCAATTCACAAACCTGCAGAGTTTTAAATGATACCTCTCGTCCACAAATATATTAAGGGAAGGCAACGAAGAGGCTTTGAAAGCAAGGCAGAATTGCAGGAAACAGATTTCAGGAGGTAGATTCGAATCGCCTTGAAAGCACATGAAAAGCGGCAAAACGTGGACAATGATGCCCTTGGCCAAAAAGGGCGTATGCGTTTTTTCCTGAATATATTCAGGAAAAAACGCATACGCCCTTTTTGGCCAACCAAGCAACCTGGAAAGGCAAATCAGCGCTCCAAAGAAGTCTGGCTTCCCAGCGGGCAAAAGGGCCATGCGGAAAAAAGTGTCCAAACCAGAAATGCAGGACCGTCCATGGAGAAATGGGAGCCTTGCTACGCTGATGGGCGGGATGTAAATTGCCAACAGCCACTCTGGAGAAGTGTACGGTGTGTCCTGAAACATCTAAAAAACACAGCTTGGAGAGCATAGGGCACTTCCACTCATGGGCGTATAAATTGGGAAAACTAAAAATCAGCCAGACACTGGCACCCCAAAATTTAGGGCTGCTCTGTTGACAAGAACCCCCACTTCATTACACCTTAAATATCCTAGGAAAGAGAAAAGTGGATAAAGAACTTGTGGTCCTCATGTACAATGGAATATCACTCAGCCATGAAATCCACGTCATAAGGCTAGTAGCAGCACGATTAGTGGATTTAGGTACGACGATTCTAAGAGAAATAAGTCACACAGAAAAAGACACTTATCATAAGATATCACTTATAGAGGGAATGTAAAAACCGCTACACTTGAACTGAATTCCAAAACAGAACAGAATCACACGTTTAGAAAACACACTATGGCTGCTGAACGGGAAAGGTGAGGTGGGGTGATGCATAAATCAAGGGTTTCAAATTAGCTCAGATACCGTTCAATAAACCCAATATGTAGTAGACAAGACCTTCTCCTTGCTCAGTGAACTGGCCTCAACACCCCCTATTCACCGCACAAGAATATATCTGACTAGTAAGAATCTTCAAACCTATGTATTGATATCTCTCTGTAAGTGAGTCAATTGGGTGTAAAGCGGCCTAAACACAGCCGTGAAAAGCAGCTAAACCCCATTATAAAAATAAATTACTTTTCAAAACCCGTGAAACAAAGACAGCGAAAGAGAGAGAAATTCTTACAAAATTCGTTCAGGGGCTGTGATGCAACCTGGATTGACCATATCTAGACCCACAGCTGATTGAGACATAAGGGTGGACACTCTTGGGGCTGAGAGTTTTGGTGAGGTTGCGTGAGCCAACGCAGACCCTTTAAATTAATACTGCACGGTACCCATCCCATGGGTCCCAAATCTCCAGGTTCAAGGGCATCTTCCTACGTCGAAAACATGCATGAGAAACCCAGAAGATGGTACACCGTGTGATCGGGAAAGGTTTCTAAAACGCCCCTCATTTCTCATCTCCTTGTGCTCGGGTTCGCCATTCCAGCCGCTTTACTAGCCATCTCCCTCCTTGGAGAATCAGCACCTTTAATCTCCTGTTCCGTACAGGTTGCAATTTGTCCTGAGGATGAACGGGAAGAGGGGGAACCAATGAGAGACTAGCTCTAGGTGTTGGGACAGGCACAGGTCACTCTATTTTCCCATCAAGAAGAAGAATTAACCACATGCTCAGCCTACCCCCCAGAACCAGATGAGGGCCTGAAGCAATCCTGCACTTTTGCGGCCAGTTCTCAAAAAAGCGACTGGAAAAATGGAGCTCAGGGTCACTGCAATTCACAAACCTGCAGAGTTATAAACGATAACTCTCGTCCACAAATATATTGAGGGAAGGCAACGAAGAGGCTTTGAAAGCAAGGCAGAATTGCAGGAAACAGATTTCAGGAGGTAGATTCGAATCGCCTTGAGAGCACATGAAAAGCGGCAAAACGTGGACAATGATGCCCTTGGCCAAAAAGGGCGTATGCGTTATTTCCTGAATATATTCAGGAAAAAACGTATACGCCCTTTTTGGCCAACCAAGCAACCTGGAAAGGCAAATCAGCGCTCCAAAGAAGTCTCGCTTCCCAGCGGGCAAAAGAGCCATGCGGAAAAAAGTGTCCAAACCAGAAATGCAGGACAGGCCATGGAGAAATGGGAGCCTTGCTACGCTGATGAGCGGGATGTAAATTGCCAACAGCCACTCTGGAGAATTGTACGGTGTGTCCTGAAACATCTAAAAAACACAGCTTGGAGAGCATAGGGCACTTCCACTCATAGGCGTATAAATTGGGAAAACTAAAAATCAGCAAGACACAGGCACCCCAAAGTTTAGGGCTGCTCTGTTGACAAGAAACCCCACTTCATTACACCTTAAATATCCTAGGAAAGAGAAAAGTGGATAAAGAACTTGTGGTCCTCATGTACAATGGAATATCACTCAGCCATGAAATCCACGTCATAAGGCTAGTAGCAGCACGATGAGTGGAATTAGGTACGACGATTCTAAGTGAAATAAGTCACACAGAAAAAGACACTTATCATAAGATATCACTTATAGAGGGAATGTAAAAACCGCTACACTTGAACTGAATTACAAAACAGAACAGAGTCACACGTTTAGAAAACACACTATGGCTGCTGAACGGGAAAGGTGAGGTGGGGTGATGGATAAATTAAGGGTTTCAAATTAGCTCAGATACCGTTCCATAAACCCAATATGTAGTAGACAAGACCTTCTCCTTGCTCAGTGAACTGGCCTCAACACCCCCTATTCACCGCACAAGAATATATCTGACTAGTAAGAATCTTCAAACCTATGTATTGATATCTCTCTGTAAGTGAGTCAAGGGGGTGTAAAGCGGCATAAACACAGCCGTGAAAAGCAGCTAAACCACATTATAAAAATAAATTACTTTTCAAAACCCGTGAAACAAAGACAGTGAAAGAGAGAGAAATTCTTACAAAATTCGTTCAGGGGCTGTGATGCAACCTGGATTGACCATATCTAGACCCACAGCTGATTGAGACATAAGGGTGGACACTCTTGGGGCTGAGAGGTTCGGTGAGGTTGGGTGAGCCAGCACAGACACTTTCAAGTAATACTGCATGGTACCCATCCCATGTGTCCCAAATCTCCAGGTTCAAGGGCGTCTTCCTACAACGAAAACATGCATGGGAAACCCAGAAGATGGTACAAAGTGTGATCGGGTAATGTTTCTAAAACGCACCTCATTTCTCATCTCCTTTGCTCGGGTTCGCCATTCCAGCCGATTTACTAGCCATCTCCCTCCTTGGAGAATCAGCACGTCTAACCTCCTGTTCCGTACAGGTTGCAATTTGTCCTGAGGATGAACGGGAAGAGGGGGAACCAATGAGAGACTAGCTCTAGGTGTTGGGACAGGCCCAGGTCACTCTATTTTCCCATCAGGAAGAAGAATTAAGCACAAGCTCAGCCTGCCCCCCAGAACCAGAAGAGGGCCTGAAGCAATCCTGCGCCTTTGCGGCCAGCTCCCAAAAAAGCGAGTTGAAAAATGGAGCTCAGGGGCACTGCAATTCACAAACATGCAGAGTTTTAAATGATACCTCTCGTCCACAAATATATTAAGGGAAGGCAACGAAGAGGCTTTGAAAGCAAGGCAGAATTGCCGGAAACAGATTTCAGGAGGTAGATTCGAATCGCCTTGAAAGCACATGAAAAGCGGCAAAAGGTGGACAATGATGCCCTTGGCCAAAAAGGGCGTATGCGTTTTTTCCTGAATATATTCAGGAAAAAACGCATACGCCCTTTTTGGCCAACCAAGCAACCTGGAAAGGCAAATCAGCGCTCCAAAGAAGTCTCGCTTCCCAGCGGGCAAAAGGGCCATGCGGAAAAAAGTGTCCAAACCAGAAATGCAGGACCGGCCATGGAGAAATGGGAGCCTTGCTACGCTGATGGGTGGGATGTAAATTGCCAACAGCCACTCTGGAGAAGTGTACGGTGTGTTCTGAAACATCTAAAAAACACAGCTTGGAGAGCATAGGGCACTTCCACTCATGGGCGTATAAATTGGGAAAACTAAAAATCAGCAAGACACAGGCACCCCAAAGTTGAGGGCTGCTCTGTTGACAAGAACCCCCACTTCATTACACCTTAAATATCCTAGGAAAGAGAAAAATGGATAAAGAAGTTGTGGTCCTCATGTACAATGGAATATCACTCAGCCATGAAATCTACGTCATAAGGCTAGTAGCAGCACGATGAGTGGATTTAGGTACGACGATTCTAAGTGAAATAAGTCACACAGAAAAAGACACTTATCCTAAGATATCACTTATAGAGGGAATGTAAAAACCGCTACACTTGAACTGAATTGCAAAACAGAACAGAGTCACACGTTTAGAAAACACACTATGGCTGCTGAACGGGAAAGGTGAGGTGGGGTGATGCATAAAACAAGGGTTTCAAAATAGCTCAGATACCGTTCCATAAACCCAACATGTAAGAGACAAGACCTATTCCTTTTTCAGTGACCTGGACTCAACACCCCCTATTCATCGCACAAGAATATATCTGACTAGTAAGAATCTTCAAACCTATGTATTGATATCTCTCTGTAAGTGAGTCAAGGGGGTGTAAAGCGGCATAAACACAGCCGTGAAAAGCAGCTAAACCCCATTATAAAAATAAATTACTTTTCAAAACCCGTGAAACAAAGACAGTGAAAGAGAGAGAAATTCTTACAAAATTCGTTCAGGGGCTGTGATGCAACCTGGATTGACCATATCTAGACCCACAGCTGATTGAGACATAAGGGTGGACACTCTTGGGGTTGAGAGGTTCGGTGAGGTTGGGTGAGCCAACGCAGACCCTTTCAAGTAATACTGCATGGTACTCATCCCATGGGTCCCAAATCTCCAGGTTCAAGGGCATCTTCCTACATCGAAAACAGGCATGAGAAACCCAGAAGATGGTACACCGTGTGATCGGGTAAGGTTTCTAAAACGCACCTCATTTCTCATCTCCTTTGCTCGGGTTCGCCATTCCAGCCGATTTACTAGCCATCTCCCTCCTTGGAGAATCAGCACCTTTAACCTCCTGTTCCGTAAAGGTTGCAATTTGTCCTGAGGATGAACGGGAAGAGGGGGAACCAATGAGAGACTAGCTCTAGGTGTTGGGACAGGCACAGGTCACTCTATTTTCCCATCAGGAAGAAGAATTAAGCACAAGCTCAGCCTGCCCCCCAGAACCATAAGAGGGCCTGAAGCAATCCTGCGCTTTTGCGGCCAGCTCCCAAAAAAGCGAGTTGAAAAATGGAGCTCAGGGGCACTGCAATTCACAAACCTGCAGAGTTTTAAATGATACCTCTCGTCCACAAATATATTAAGGGAAGGCAACGAAGAGGCTTTGAAAGCAAGGCAGAATTGCCGGAAACAGATTTCAGGAGGTAGATTCAAATCGCCTTGAAAGCACATGAAAAGCGGCAAAACGTGGACAATGATGCCCTTGGCCAAAAAGGGCGTATGCGTTTTTTCCTGAATATATTCAGGAAAAAACGCATACGCCCTTTTTGGCCAACCAAGCAACCTGGAAAGGCAAATCAGCGCTCCAAAGAAGTCTGGCTTCCCAGCGGGCAAAAGGGCCATGCGGAAAAAAGTGTCCAAACCAGAAATGCAGGACCGGCCATGGAGAAATGGGAGCCTTGCTACGCTGATGGGCGGGATGTAAATTGCCAACAGCCACTCTGGAGAAGTGTACGGTGTGTCCTGAAACATCTAAAAAACACAGATTGGAGAGCATAGGGCACTTCCACTCATGGGCGTATAAATTGGGAAAACTAAAAATCAGCAAGACACAGGCACCCCAAAGTTGAGGGCTGCTCTGTTGACAAGAACCCCCACTTCATTACACCTTAAATATCCTAGGAAAGAGAAAAATGGATAAAGAAGTTGTGGTCCTCATGTACAATGGAATATCACTCAGCCATGAAATCAACGTCATAAGGCTAGTAGCAGCACGATGAGTGGATTTAGGTACGACGATTCTAAGTGAAATAAGTCACACAGAAAAAGACACTTATCCTAAGATATCACTTCTAGAGGGAATGTAAAAACCGCTACACTTGAACTGAATTGCAAAACAGAACAGAGTCACACGTTTAGGAAACACACTATGGCTGCTGAACGGGAAAGGTGAGGTGGGGTGATGCATAAAACAAGGGTTTCAAATTAGCTCAGATACCGTTCCATAAACCCAATATGTAAGAGACAAGACCTATTCCTTTTTCAGTGAACTGGACTCAACACCCCCTATTCACCGCACAAGAATATATCTGACTAGTAAGAATCTTCAAACCTATGTATTGATATCTCTCTGTAAGTGAGTCAAGGGCGTGTTAAGCGGCATAAACACAGCCGTGAAAAGCAGCTAAACCCCATTATAAAAATAAATTACTTTTCAAAACCCGTGAAACAAAGACAGTGAAAGAGAGAGAAATTCTTACAAAATTCGTTCAGGGGCTGTGATGCAACCTGGATTGACCATATCTAGACCCACAGCTGATTGAGACATAAGGGTGGACACTCTTGGGGCTGAGAGGTTCGGTGAGGTTGGGTGAGCCAACGCAGACCCTTTCAAGTAATACTGCATGGTACCCATCCCATGGGTCCCAAATCTCCAGGTTCAAGGGCATCTTCCTACATCGAAAACAGGCATGAGAAACCCAGAAGATGGTACACCGTGTGATCGGGAAAGGTTTCTAAAACGCACCTCATTTCTCATCTCCTTTGCTCGGGTTCGCCATTCCAGCCGATTTACTAGCAATCTCCCTCCTTGGAGAATCAGCACCTTTAATCTCCTGTTCCGTACAGGTTGCAAATTGTCCTGAGGATGAACGGGAAGAGGGGGAACCAATGAGAGACTAGCTCTAGGTGTTGGGACAGGCACAGGTCACTCTATTTTCCCATCAGGAAGAAGAATTAAGCACAAGCTCAGCCTGCCCCCCAGAACCAGAAGAGGGCCTGAAGCAATCCTGCGCTTTTGCGGCCAGCTCCCAAAAAAGCGAGTTGAAAAATGGAGCTCAGGGGCCCTGCAATTCACAAACCTGCAGAGTTTTAAATGATACCTCTCGTCCACAAATATATTAAGGGAAGGCAACGAAGAGGCTTTGAAAGCAAGGCAGAATTGCAGGAAACAGATTTCAGGAGGTAGATTCGAATCGCCTTGAAAGCACATGAAAAGCGGCAAAACGTGGACAATGATGCCCTTGGCCAAAAAGGGCGTATGCGTTTTTTCCTGAATATATTCAGGAAAAAACGCATACGCCCTTTTTGGCCAACCAAGCAACCTGGAAAGGCAAATCAGCGCTCCAAAGAAGTCTGGCTTCCCAGCGGGCAAAAGGGCCATGCGGAAAAAAGTGTCCAAACCAGAAATGCAGGACCGTCCATGGAGAAATGGGAGCCTTGCTACGCTGATGGGCGGGATGTAAATTGCCAACAGCCACTCTGGAGAAGTGTACGGTGTGTCCTGAAACATCTAAAAAACACAGCTTGGAGAGCATAGGGCACTTCCACTCATGGGCGTATAAATTGGGAAAACTAAAAATCAGCCAGACACTGGCACCCCAAAATTTAGGGCTGCTCTGTTGACAAGAACCCCCACTTCATTACACCTTAAATATCCTAGGAAAGAGAAAAGTGGATAAAGAACTTGTGGTCCTCATGTACAATGGAATATCACTCAGCCATGAAATCCACGTCATAAGGCTAGTAGCAGCACGATTAGTGGATTTAGGTACGACGATTCTAAGAGAAATAAGTCACACAGAAAAAGACACTTATCATAAGATATCACTTATAGAGGGAATGTAAAAACCGCTACACTTGAACTGAATTCCAAAACAGAACAGAATCACACGTTTAGAAAACACACTATGGCTGCTGAACGGGAAAGGTGAGGTGGGGTGATGCATAAATCAAGGGTTTCAAATTAGCTCAGATACCGTTCAATAAACCCAATATGTAGTAGACAAGACCTTCTCCTTGCTCAGTGAACTGGCCTCAACACCCCCTATTCACCGCACAAGAATATATCTGACTAGTAAGAATCTTCAAACCTATGTATTGATATCTCTCTGTAAGTGAGTCAAGGGGGTGTAAAGCGGCATAAACACAGCCGTGAAAAGCAGCTAAACCACATTATAAAAATAAATTACTTTTCAAAACCCGTGAAACAAAGACAGTGAAAGAGAGAGAAATTCTTACAAAATTCGTTCAGGGGCTGTGATGCAACCTGGATTGACCATATCTAGACCCACAGCTGATTGAGACATAAGGGTGGACACTCTTGGGGCTGAGAGGTTCGGTGAGGTTGGGTGAGCCAGCACAGACACTTTCAAGTAATACTGCATGGTACCCATCCCATGGGTCCCAAATCTCCAGGTTCAAGGGCGTCTTCCTACAACGAAAACATGCATGGGAAACCCAGAAGATGGTACACCGTGTGATCGGGTAATGTTTCTAAAACGCACCTCATTTCTCATCTCCTTTGCTCGGGTTCGCCATTCCAGCCGATTTACTAGCCATCTCCCTCCTTGGAGAATCAGCACGTTTAACCTCCTGTTCCGTACAGGTTGCAATTTGTCCTGAGGATGAACGGGAAGAGGGGGAACCAATGAGAGACTAGCTCTAGGTGTTGGGACAGGCACAGGTCACTCTATTTTCCCATCAGGAAGAAGAATTAAGCACAAGCTCAGCCTGCCCCCCAGAACCAGAAGAGGGCCTGAAGCAATCCTGCGCCTTTGCGGCCAGCTCCCAAAAAAGCGAGTTGAAAAATGGAGCTCAGGGGCACTGCAATTCACAAACATGCAGAGTTTTAAATGATACCTCTCGTCCACAAATATATTAAGGGAAGGCAACGAAGGGGCTTTGAAAGCAAGGCAGAATTGCCGGAAACAGATTTCAGGAGGTAGATTCGAATCGCCTTGAAAGCACATGAAAAGCGGCAAAACGTGGACAATGATGCCCTTGGCCAAAAAGGGCGTATGCGTTTTTTCCTGAATATATTCAGGAAAAAACGCATACGCCCTTTTTGGCCAACCAAGCAACCTGGAAAGGCAAATCAGCGCTCCAAAGAAGTCTGGCTTCCCAGCGGGCAAAAGGGCCATGCGGAAAAAAGTGTCCAAACCAGAAATGCAGGACCGGCCATGGAGAAATCAGAGCCTTGCTACGCTGATGGGTGGGATGTAAATTGCCAACAGCCACTCTGGAGAAGTGTACGGTGTGTTCTGAAACATCTAAAAAACACAGCTTGGAGAGCATAGGGCACTTCCACTCATGGGCGTATAAATTGGGAAAACTAAAAATCAGCAAGACACAGGCACCCCAAAGTTGAGGGCTGCTCTGTTGACAAGAACCCCCACTTCATTACACCTTAAATATCCTAGGAAAGAGAAAAATGGATAAAGAAGTTGTGGTCCTCATGTACAATGGAATATCACACAGCCATGAAATCAACGTCATAAGGCTAGTAGCAGCATGATGAGTGGATGTAGGTATGACAATTCTAAGTGAAATAAGTCACACAGAAAAAGACACTTATCCTAAGATATCACTTATAGAGGGAATGTAAAAACCGCTACACTTGAACTGAATTGCAAAACAGAACAGAGTCACACGTTTAGAAAACACACTATGGCTGCTGAACGGGAAAGGTGAGGTGGGGTGATGCATAAAACAAGGGTTTCAAATTAGCTCAGATACCGTTCCATAAACCCAATATGTAAGAGACAAGACCTATTCCTTTTTCAGTGACCTGGACTCAACACCCCCTATTCATCGCACAAGAATATATCTGACTAGTAAGAATCTTCAAACCTATGTATTGATATCTCTCTGTAAGTGAGTCAAGGGGGTGTAAAGCGGCATAAACACAGCCGTGAAAAGCAGCTAAACCCCATTATAAAAATAAATTACTTTTCAAAACCCGTGAAACAAAGACAGTGAAAGAGAGAGAAATTCTTACAAAATTCGTTCAGGGGCTGTGATGCAACCTGGATTGACCATATCTAGACCCACAGCTGATTGAGACATAAGGGTGGACACTCTTGGGGCTGAGAGGTTCGGTGAGGTTGGGTGAGCCAACGCAGACCCTTTCAAGTAATACTGCATGGTACTCATCCCATGGGTCCCAAATCTCCAGGTTCAAGGGCATCTTCCTACATCGAAAACAGGCATGAGAAACCCAGAAGATGGTACACCGTGTGATCGGGTAATGTTTCTAAAACGCACCTCATTTCTCATCTCCTTTGCTCGGGTTCGCCATTCCAGCCGATTTACTAGCCATCTCCCTCCTTGGAGAATCAGCACGTTTAACCTCCTGTTCCGTACAGGTTGCAATTTGTCCTGAGGATGAACGGGAAGAGGGGGAACCAATGAGAGACTAGCTCTAGGTGTTGGGACAGGCACAGGTCACTCTATTTTCCCATCAGGAAGAAGAATTAAGCACAAGCTCAGCCTGCCCCCCAGAACCAGAAGAGGGCCTGAAGCAATCCTGCGCCTTTGCGGCCAGCTCCCAAAAAAGCGAGTTGAAAAATGGAGCTCAGGGGCACTGCAATTCACAAACATGCAGAGTTTTAAATGATACCTCTCGTCCACAAATATATTAAGGGAAGGCAACGAAGAGGCTTTGAAAGCAAGGCAGAATTGCCGGAAACCGATTTCAGGAGGTAGATTCGAATCGCCTTGAAAGCACATGAAAAGCGGCAAAACGTGGACAATGATGCCCTTGGCCAAAAAGGGCGTATGCGTTTTTTCCTGAATATATTCAGGAAAAAACGCATACGCCCTTTTTGGCCAACCAAGCAACCTGGAAAGGCAAATCAGCGCTCCAAAGAAGTCTGGCTTCCCAGCGGGCAAAAGGGCCATGCGGAAAAAAGTGTCCAAACCAGAAATGCAGGACCGTCCATGGAGAAATGGGAGCCTTGCTACGCTGATGGGCGGGATGTAAATTGCCAACAGCCACTCTGGAGAAGTGTACGGTGTGTCCTGAAACATCTAAAAAACACAGCTTGGAGAGCATAGGGCACTTCCACTCATGGGCGTATAAATTGGGAAAACTAAAAATCAGCCAGACACTGGCACCCCAAAATTTAGGGCTGCTCTGTTGACAAGAACCCCCACTTCATTACACCTTAAATATCCTAGGAAAGAGAAAAGTGGATAAAGAACTTGTGGTCCTCATGTACAATGGAATATCACTCAGCCATGAAATCCACGTCATAAGGCTAGTAGCAGCACGATTAGTGGATTTAGGTACGACGATTCTAAGAGAAATAAGTCACACAGAAAAAGACACTTATCATAAGATATCACTTATAGAGGGAATGTAAAAACCGCTACACTTGAACTGAATTCCAAAACAGAACAGAATCACACGTTTAGAAAACACACTATGGCTGCTGAACGGGAAAGGTGAGGTGGGGTGATGCATAAATCAAGGGTTTCAAATTAGCTCAGATACCGTTCAATAAACCCAATATGTAGTAGACAAGACCTTCTCCTTGCTCAGTGAACTGGCCTCAACACCCCCTATTCACCGCACAAGAATATATCTGACTAGTAAGAATCTTCAAACCTATGTATTGATATCTCTCTGTAAGTGAGTCAAGGGGGTGTAAAGCGGCATAAACACAGCCGTGAAAAGCAGCTAAACCACATTATAAAAATAAATTACTTTTCAAAACCCGTGAAACAAAGACAGTGAAAGAGAGAGAAATTCTTACAAAATTCGTTCAGGGGCTGTGATGCAACCTGGATTGACCATATCTAGACCCACAGCTGATTGAGACATAAGGGTGGACACTCTTGGGGCTGAGAGGTTCGGTGAGGTTGGGTGAGCCAGCACAGACCCTTTCAAGTAATACTGCATGGTACCCATCCCATGGGTCCCAAATCTCCAGGTTCAAGGGCGTCTTCCTACAACGAAAACATGCATGGGAAACCCAGAAGATGGTACACCGTGTGATCGGGTAATGTTTCTAAAACGCACCTCATTTCTCATCTCCTTTGCTCGGGTTCGCCATTCCAGCCGATTTACTAGCCATCTCCCTCCTTGGAGAATCAGCACGTTTAACCTCCTGTTCCGTACAGGTTGCAATTTGTCCTGAGGATGAACGGGAAGAGGGGGAACCAATGAGAGACTAGCTCTAGGTGTTGGGACAGGCACAGGTCACTCTATTTTCCCATCAGGAAGAAGAATTAAGCACAAGCTCAGCCTGCCCCCCAGAACCAGAAGAGGGCCTGAAGCAATCCTGCGCCTTTGCGGCCAGCTCCCAAAAAAGCGAGTTGAAAAATGGAGCTCAGGGGCACTGCAATTCACAAACATGCAGAGTTTTAAATGATACCTCTCGTCCACAAATATATTAAGGGAAGGCAACGAAGAGGCTTTGAAAGCAAGGCAGAATTGCCGGAAACAGATTTCAGGAGGTAGATTCGAATCGCCTTGAAAGCACATGAAAAGCGGCAAAACGTGGACAATGATGCCCTTGGCCAAAAAGGGCGTATGCGTTTTTTCCTGAATATATTCAGGAAAAAACGCATACGCCCTTTTTGGCCAACCAAGCAACCTGGAAAGGCAAATCAGCGCTCCAAAGAAGTCTGGCTTCCCAGCAGGCAAAAGGGCCATGCGGAAAAAAGTGTCCAAACCAGAAATGCAGGACCGGCCATGGAGAAATCAGAGCCTTGCTACGCTGATGGGTGGGATGTAAATTGCCAACAGCCACTCTGGAGAAGTGTACGGTGTGTTCTGAAACATCTAAAAAACACAGCTTGGAGAGCATAGGGCACTTCCACTCATGGGCGTATAAATTGGGAAAACTAAAAATCAGCAAGACACAGGCACCCCAAAGTTGAGGGCTGCTCTGTTGACAAGAACCCCCACTTCATTACACCTTAAATATCCTAGGAAAGAGAAAAATGGATAAAGAAGTTGTGGTCCTCATGTACAATGGAATATCACACAGCCATGAAATCAACGTCATAAGGCTAGTAGCAGCATGATGAGTGGATGTAGGTATGACAATTCTAAGTGAAATAAGTCACACAGAAAAAGACACTTATCCTAAGATATCACTTATAGAGGGAATGTAAAAACCGCTACACTTGAACTGAATTGCAAAACAGAACAGAGTCACACGTTTAGAAAACACACTATGGCTGCTGAACGGGAAAGGTGAGGTGGGGTGATGCATAAAACAAGGGTTTCAAATTAGCTCAGATACCGTTCCATAAACCCAATATGTAAGAGACAAGACCTATTCCTTTTTCAGTGACCTGGACTCAACACCCCCTATTCATCGCACAAGAATATATCTGACTAGTAAGAATCTTCAAACCTATGTATTGATATCTCTCTGTAAGTGAGTCAAGGGGGTGTAAAGCGGCATAAACACAGCCGTGAAAAGCAGCTAAACCCCATTATAAAAATAAATTACTTTTCAAAACCCGTGAAACAAAGACAGTGAAAGAGAGAGAAATTCTTACAAAATTCGTTCAGGGGCTGTGATGCAACCTGGATTGACCATATCTAGACCCACAGCTGATTGAGACATAAGGGTGGACACTCTTGGGGCTGAGAGGTTCGGTGAGGTTGGGTGAGCCAACGCAGACCCTTTCAAGTAATACTGCATGGTACTCATCCCATGGGTCCCAAATCTCCAGGTTCAAGGGCATCTTCCTACATCGAAAACAGGCATGAGAAACCCAGAAGATGGTACACCGTGTGATCGGGTAATGTTTCTAAAACGCACCTCATTTCTCATCTCCTTTGCTCGGGTTCGCCATTCCAGCCGATTTACTAGCCATCTCCCTCCTTGGAGAATCAGCACGTTTAACCTCCTGTTCCGTACAGGTTGCAATTTGTCCTGAGGATGAACGGGAAGAGGGGGAACCAATGAGAGACTAGCTCTAGGTGTTGGGACAGGCACAGGTCACTCTATTTTCCCATCAGGAAGAAGAATTAAGCACAAGCTCAGCCTGCCCCCCAGAACCAGAAGAGGGCCTGAAGCAATCCTGCGCCTTTGCGGCCAGCTCCCAAAAAAGCGAGTTGAAAAATGGAGCTCAGGGGCACTGCAATTCACAAACATGCAGAGTTTTAAATGATACCTCTCGTCCACAAATATATTAAGGGAAGGCAACGAAGAGGCTTTGAAAGCAAGGCAGAATTGCCGGAAACCGATTTCAGGAGGTAGATTCGAATCGCCTTGAAAGCACATGAAAAGCGGCAAAACGTGGACAATGATGCCCTTGGCCAAAAAGGGCGTATGCGTTTTTTCCTGAATATATTCAGGAAAAAACGCATACGCCCTTTTTGGCCAACCAAGCAACCTGGAAAGGCAAATCAGCGCTCCAAAGAAGTCTGGCTTCCCAGCGGGCAAAAGGGCCATGCGGAAAAAAGTGTCCAAACCAGAAATGCAGGACCGTCCATGGAGAAATGGGAGCCTTGCTACGCTGATGGGCGGGATGTAAATTGCCAACAGCCACTCTGGAGAAGTGTACGGTGTGTCCTGAAACATCTAAAAAACACAGCTTGGAGAGCATAGGGCACTTCCACTCATGGGCGTATAAATTGGGAAAACTAAAAATCAGCCAGACACTGGCACCCCAAAATTTAGGGCTGCTCTGTTGACAAGAACCCCCACTTCATTACACCTTAAATATCCTAGGAAAGAGAAAAGTGGATAAAGAACTTGTGGTCCTCATGTACAATGGAATATCACTCAGCCATGAAATCCACGTCATAAGGCTAGTAGCAGCACGATTAGTGGATTTAGGTACGACGATTCTAAGAGAAATAAGTCACACAGAAAAAGACACTTATCATAAGATATCACTTATAGAGGGAATGTAAAAACCGCTACACTTGAACTGAATTCCAAAACAGAACAGAATCACACGTTTAGAAAACACACTATGGCTGCTGAACGGGAAAGGTGAGGTGGGGTGATGCATAAATCAAGGGTTTCAAATTAGCTCAGATACCGTTCAATAAACCCAATATGTAGTAGACAAGACCTTCTCCTTGCTCAGTGAACTGGCCTCAACACCCCCTATTCACCGCACAAGAATATATCTGACTAGTAAGAATCTTCAAACCTATGTATTGATATCTCTCTGTAAGTGAGTCAAGGGGGTGTAAAGCGGCATAAACACAGCCGTGAAAAGCAGCTAAACCACATTATAAAAATAAATTACTTTTCAAAACCCGTGAAACAAAGACAGTGAAAGAGAGAGAAATTCTTACAAAATTCGTTCAGGGGCTGTGATGCAACCTGGATTGACCATATCTAGACCCACAGCTGATTGAGACATAAGGGTGGACACTCTTGGGGCTGAGAGGTTCGGTGAGGTTGGGTGAGCCAGCACAGACACTTTCAAGTAATACTGCATGGTACCCATCCCATGGGTCCCAAATCTCCAGGTTCAAGGGCGTCTTCCTACAACGAAAACATGCATGGGAAACCCAGAAGATGGTACACCGTGTGATCGGGTAATGTTTCTAAAACGCACCTCATTTCTCATCTCCTTTGCTCGGGTTCGCCATTCCAGCCGATTTACTAGCCATCTCCCTCCTTGGAGAATCAGCACGTTTGACCTCCTGTTCCGTACAGGTTGCAATTTGTCCTGAGGATGAACGGGAAGAGGGGGAACCAATGAGAGACTAGCTCTAGGTGTTGGGACAGGCACAGGTCACTCTATTTTCCCATCAGGAAGAAGAATTAAGCACAAGCTCAGCCTGCCCCCCAGAACCAGAAGAGGGCCTGAAGCAATCCTGCGCCTTTGCGGCCAGCTCCCAAAAAAGCGAGTTGAAAAATGGAGCTCAGGGGCACTGCAATTCACAAACATGCAGAGTTTTAAATGATACCTCTCGTCCACAAATATATTAAGGGAAGGCAACGAAGAGGCTTTGAAAGCAAGGCAGAATTGCCGGAAACAGATTTCAGGAGGTAGATTCGAATCGCCTTGAAAGCACATGAAAAGCGGCAAAACGTGGACAATGATGCCCTTGGCCAAAAAGGGCGTATGCGTTTTTTCCTGAATATATTCAGGAAAAAACGCATACGCCCTTTTTGGCCAACCAAGCAACCTGGAAAGGCAAATCAGCGCTCCAAAGAAGTCTGGCTTCCCAGCGGGCAAAAGGGCCATGCGGAAAAAAGTGTCCAAACCAGAAATGCAGGACCGGCCATGGAGAAATGGGAGCCTTGCTACGCTGATGGGCGGGATGTAAATTGCCAACAGCCACTCTGGAGAAGTGTACGGTGTGTCCTGAAACATCTAAAAAACACAGCTTGGAGAGCATAGGGCACTTCCACTCATGGGCGTATAAATTGGGAAAACTAAAAATCAGCAAGACACAGGCACCCCAAAGTTGAGGGCTGCTCTGTTGACAAGAACCCCCACTTCATTACACCTTAAATATCCTAGGAAAGAGAAAAATGGATAAAGAAGTTGTGGTCCTCATGTACAATGGAATATCACTCAGCCATGAAATCAACGTCATAAGGCTAGTAGCAGCACGATGAGTGGATTTAGGTACGACGATTCTAAGTGAAATAAGTCACACAGAAAAAGACACTTATCCTAAGATATCACTTCTAGAGGGAATGTAAAAACCGCTACACTTGAACTGAATTGCAAAACAGAACAGAGTCACACGTTTAGGAAACACACTATGGCTGCTGAACGGGAAAGGTGAGGTGGGGTGATGCATAAAACAAGGGTTTCAAATTAGCTCAGATACCGTTCCATAAACCCAATATGTAAGAGACAAGACCTATTCCTTTTTCAGTGAACTGGACTCAACACCCCCTATTCACCGCACAAGAATATATCTGACTAGTAAGAATCTTCAAACCTATGTATTGATATCTCTCTGTAAGTGAGTCAAGGGCGTGTAAAGCGGCATAAACACAGCCGTGAAAAGCAGCTAAACCCCATTATAAAAATAAATTACTTTTCAAAACCCGTGAAACAAAGACAGTGAAAGAGAGAGAAATTCTTACAAAATTCGTTCAGGGGCTGTGATGCAACCTGGATTGACCATATCTAGACCCACAGCTGATTGAGACATAAGGGTGGACACTCTTTGGGCTGAGAGGTTCGGTGAGGTTGGGTGAGCCAACGCAGACCCTTTCAAGTAATACTGCATGGTACCCATCCCATGGGTCCCAAATCTCCAGGTTCAAGGGCATCTTCCTACATCGAAAACAGGCATGAGAAACCCAGAAGATGGTACACCGTGTGATCGGGAAAGGTTTCTAAAACGCACCTCATTTCTCATCTCCTTTGGTCGGGTTCGCCATTCCAGCCGATTTACTAGCAATCTCCCTCCTTGGAGAATCAGCACCTTTAACCTCCTGTTCCGTACAGGTTGCAAATTGTCCTGAGGATGAACGGGAAGAGGGGGAACCAATGAGAGACTAGCTCTAGGTGTTGGGACAGGCACAGGTCACTCTATTTTCCCATCAGGAAGAAGAATTAAGCACAAGCTCAGCCTGCCCCCCAGAACCAGAAGAGGGCCTGAAGCAATCCTGCGCTTTTGCGGCCAGCTCCCAAAAAAGCGAGTTGAAAAATGGAGCTCAGGGGCACTGCAATTCACAAACCTGCAGAGTTTTAAATGATACCTCTCGTCCACAAATATATTAAGGGAAGGCAACGAAGAGGCTTTGAAAGCAAGGCAGAATTGCAGGAAACAGATTTCAGGAGGTAGATTTGAATCGCCTTGAAAGCACATGAAAAGCGGCAAAACGTGGACAATGATGCCCTTGGCCAAAAAGGGCGTATGCGTTTTTTCCTGAATATATTCAGGAAAAAACGCATACGCCCTTTTTGGCCAACCAAGCAACCTGGAAAGGCAAATCAGCGCTCCAAAGAAGTCTCGCTTCCCAGCGGGCAAAAGGGCCATGCGGAAAAAAGTGTCCAAACCAGAAATGCAGGACCGGCCATGGAGAAATGGGAGCCTTGCTACGCTGATGGGCGGGATGTAAATTGCCAACAGCCACTCTGGAGAAGTGTACGGTGTGTCCTGAAACATCTAAAAAACACAGCTTGGAGAGCATAGGGCACTTCCACTCATGGGCGTATAAATTGGGAAAACTAAAAATCAGCAAGACACAGGCACCCCAAAGTTTAGGGCTGCTCTGTTGACAAGAACCCCCACTTCATTACACCTTAAATATCCTAGGAAAGAGAAAAATGGATAAAGAAGTTGTGGTCCTCATGTACAATGGAATATCACTCAGCCATTAAATCTACGTCATAAGGCTAGTAGCAGCACGATGAGTGGATTTAGGTACGACGATTCTAAGTGAAATAAGTCACACAGAAAAAGACACTTATCCTAAGATATCACTTATAGAGGGAATGTAAAAACCGCTACACTTGAACTGAATTGCAAAACAGAACAGAGTCACACGTTTAGAAAACACACTATGGCTGCTGAACGGGAAAGGTGAGGTGGGGTGATGCATAAAACAAGGGTTTCAAATTAGCTCCGATACCGTTCCATAAACCCAATATGTAAGAGACAAGACGTATTCCTTTTTCAGTGACCTGGACTCAACACCCCCTATTCACCGCACAAGAATATATCTGACTAGTAAGAATCTTCAAACCTATGTATTGATATCTCTCTGTAAGTGAGTCAAGGGCGTGTAAAGCGGCATAAACACAGCCGTGAAAAGCAGCAAAACCCCATTATAAAAATAAATTACTTTTCAAAACCCGTGAAACAAAGACAGTGAAAGAGAGAGAAATTCTTACAAAATTCGTTCAGGGGCTGTGATGCAACCTGGATTGACCATATCTAGACCCACAGCTGATTGAGACATAAGGGTGGACACTCTTGGGGCTGAGAGGTTCGGTGAGGTTGGGTGAGCCAACGCAGACCCTTTCAAGTAATACTGCATGGTACTCATCCCATGGGTCCCAAATCTCCAGGTTCAAGGGCATCTTCCTACATCGAAAACAGGCATGAGAAACCCAGAAGATGGTACACCGTGTGATCGGGAAAGGTTTCTAAAACGCACCTCATTTCTCATCTCCTTTGCTCGGGTTCGCCATTCCAGCCGATTTACTAGCCATCTCCCTCCTTGGAGAATCAGCACCTTTAACCTCCTGTTCCGTAAAGGTTGCAATTTGTCCTGAGGATGAACGGGAAGAGGGGGAACCAATGAGAGACTAGCTCTAGGTGTTGGGACAGGCACAGGTCACTCCATTTTCCCATCAGGAAGAAGAATTAAGCACAAGCTCAGCCTGCCCCTCAGAACCAGAAGGAGGCCTGAAGCATTCCTGCGCTTTTGCGGCCAGCTCCCAAAAAAGCGAGTTGAAAAATGGAGCTCAGGGGCACTGCAATTCACAAACCTGCAGAGTTTTAAATGATACCTCTCGTCCACAAATATATTAGGGGAAGGCAACGAAGAGGCTTTGAAAGCAAGGCAGAATGGCAGGAAACAGATTTCAGGAGGTAGATTCGAATCGCCTTGAAAGCACATGAAAAGCGGCAAAACGTGGACAATGATGCCCTTGGCCAAAAAGGGCGTATGCGTTTTTTCCTGAATATATTCAGGAAAAAACGCATTCGCCCTTTTTGGCCAACCAAGCAACCTGGAAAGGCAAATCAGCGCTCCAAAGAAGTCTCGCTTCCCAGCGGGCAAAAGGGCCATGCGGAAAAAAGTGTCCAAAGCAGAAATGCAGGACCGGCCATGGAGAAATGGGAGCCTTGCTACGCTGATGGGCGGGATGTAAATTGCCAACAGCCACTCTGGAGAAGTGTACGGTGTGTCCTGAAACATCTGAAAAACACAGCTTGGAGAGCATAGGGCACTTCCACTCATGGGCGTATAAATTGGGAAAACTAAAAATCAGCAAGACACAGGCACCCCAAAGTTTAGGGCTGCTCTGTTGACAAGAACCCCCACTTCATTACACCTTAAATATCCTAGGAAAGAGAAAAATGGATAAAGACGTTGTGGTCCTCATGTACAATGGAATATCACTCAGCCATGAAATCAACGTCATAAGGCTAGTAGCAGCACGATGAGTGGATTTAGGTACGACGATTCTAAGTGAAATAAGTCACACAGAAAAAGACACTTATCCTAAGATATCACTTATAGAGGGAATGTAAAAACCGCTACACTTGAACTGAATTACAAAACAGAACAGTCACACGTTTAGAAAACACACTATGGCTGCTGAACGGGAAAGGTGAGGTGGGGTGATGCATAAAACAAGGGTTTCAAATTAGCTCAGATACCGTTCCATAAACCCAATATGTACGAGACAAGGCCTATTCCTTTTTCAGTGAACTGGACTCAACACCCCCTATTCACCGCACAAGAATATATCTGACTAGTAACAATCTTCAAACCTATGTATTGATATCTCTCTGTAAGTTAGTCAAGGGGGTGTAAAGCGGCATAAACACAGCCGTGAAAAGCAGCTAAACCCCATTATAAAAATAAATTACTTTTCAAAACCCGTGAAACAAAGACAGTGAAAGAGAGAGAAATTCTTCCAAAATTCGTTCAGGGGCTGTGATGCAACCTGGATTGACCATATCTAGACCCACAGCTGATTGAGACATCAGGGTGGACACTCTTGGGGCTGAGAGGTTCGGTGAGGTTGGGTGAGCCAACGCAGACCCTTTCAAGTAATACTGCATGGTACCCATCCCATGGGTCCCAAATCTCCAGGTTCAAGGGCATCTTCCTACGTCGAAAACAGGCATGAGAAACCCAGAAGATGGTACACCGTGTGATCGGGAAAGGTTTCTAAAACGCACCTCATTTCTCATCTCCTTTGCTCGGGTTCGCCATTCCAGCCGATTTACTAGCCATCTCCCTCCTTGGAGAATCAGCACCTTTAACCTCCTGTTCCGTACAGGTTGCAATTTGTCCTGAGGATGAACAAGAAGAGGGGGAACCAATGAGAGACTAGCTCTAGGTGTTGGGACAGGCACAGGTCACTTTATTTTCCCATCAGGAAGAAGAATTAAGCACAAGCTCAGCCTGCCCCTCAGAACCAGAAGAGGGCCTGAAGCAATCCTGCGCTTTTGCGGCCAGCTCCCAAAAAAGCGAGTTGAAAAATGGAGCTCAGGGGCACTGCAATTCACAAACCTGCAGAGTTTTAAATGATACCTCTCGTCCACAAATATATTAAGGGAAGGCAACGAAGAGGCTTTGAAAGCAAGGCAGAATTGCAGGGAACAGATTTCAGGAGGTAGATTCGAATCGCCTTGAAAGCACATGAAAAGCGGCAAAACGTGGACAATGATGCCCTTGGCCAAAAAGGGCGTATGCGTTTTTTCCTGAATATATTCAGGAAAAAACGCATACGCCCTTTTTGGCCAACCAAGCAACCTGGAAAGGCAAATCAGCGCTCCAAAGAAGTCTGGCTTCCCAGCGGGCAAAAGGGCCATGCGGAAAAAAGTGTCCAAAGCAGAAATGCAGGACCGGCCATGGAGAAATGGGAGCCTTGCTACGCTGATGGGCGGGATGTAAATTGCCAACAGCCACTCTGGAGAAGTGTACGGTGTGTCCTGAAACATCTGAAAAACACAGCTTGGAGAGCATAGGGCACTTCCACTCATGGGCGTATAAATTGGGAAAACTAAAAATCAGCAAGACACAGGCACCCCAAAGTTTAGGGCTGCTCTGTTGACAAGAACCCCCACTTCATTACACCTTAAATATCCTAGGAAAGAGAAAAATGGATAAAGAAGTTGTGGTCCTCATGTACAATGGAATATCACTCAGCCATGAAATCAACGTCATAAGGCTAGTAGCAGCACGATGAGTGGATTTAGGTACGACGATTCTAAGTGAAATAAGTCACACAGAAAAAGACACTTATCCTAAGATATCACTTATAGAGGGAATGTAAAAACCGCTACACTTGAACTGAATTACAAAACAGAACAGAGTCACACGTTTAGAAAACACACTATGGCTGCTGAACGGGAAAGGTGAGGTGGGGTGATGCATAAAACAAGGGTTTCAAATTAGCTCAGATACCGTTCCATAAACCCAATATGTAAGAGACAAGGCCTATTCCTTTTTCAGTGAACTGGACTCAACACCCCCTATTCACCGCACAAGAATATATCTGACTAGTAACAATCTTCAAACCTATGTATTGATATCTCTCTGTAAGTGAGTCAAGGGGGTGTAAAGCGGCATAAACACAGCCGTGAAAAGCAGCTAAACCCCATTATAAAAATAAATTACTTTTCAAAACCCGTGAAACAAAGACAGTGAAAGAGAGAGAAATTCTTCCAAAATTCGTTCAGGGGCTGTGATGCAACCTGGATTGACCATATCTAGACCCACAGCTGATTGAGACATCAGGGTGGGCACTCTTGGGGCTGAGAGGTTCGGTGAGGTTGGGTGAGCCAACGCAGACCCTTTCAAGTAATACTGCATGGTACCCATCCCATGGGTCCCAAATCTCCAGGTTCAAGGGCATCTTCCTACGTCGAAAACAGGCATGAGAAACCCAGAAGATGGTACACCGTGTGATCGGGAAAGGTTTCTAAAACGCACCTCATTTCTCATCTCCTTTGCTCGGGTTCGCCATTCCAGCCGATTTACTAGCCATCTCCCTCCTTGGAGAATCAGCACCTTTAACCTCCTGTTCCGTACAGGTTGCAATTTGTCCTGAGGATGAACAGGAAGAGGGGAACCAATGAGAGACTAGCTCTAGGTGTTGGGATAGGCACAGGTCACTCCATTTTCCCATCAGGAAGAAGAATTAAGCACAAGCTCAGCCTGCCCCTCAGAACCAGAAGAGGGCCTGAAGCAATCCTGCGCTTTTGCGGCCAGCTCCCAAAAAAGCGAGTTGAAAAATGGAGCTCAGGGGCACTGCAATTCACAAACCTGCAGAGTTTTAAATGATACCTCTCGTCCACAAATATATTAAGGGAAGGCAACGAAGAGGCTTTGAAAGCAAGGCAGAATGGCAGGAAACAGATTTCAGGAGGTAGATTCGAATCGCCTTGAAAGCACATGAAAAGCGGCAAAACGTGGGCAATGATGCCCTTGGCCAAAAAGGGCGTATGCGTTTTTTCCTGAATATATTCAGGAAAAAACGCATACGCCCTTTTTGGCCAACCAAGCAACCTGGAAAGGCAAATCAGCGCTCCAAAGAAGTCTGGCTTCCCAGCGGGCAAAAGGGCCATGCGGAAAAAAGTGTCCAAAGCAGTAATGCAGGACCGGCCATGGAGAAATGTGAGCCTTGCTACGCTGATGGGCGGGATGTAAATTGCCAACAGCCACTCGGGAGAAGTGTACGGTGTGTCCTGAAACATCTGAAAAACACAGCTTGGAGAGCATAGGGCACTTCCACTCATGGGCGTATAAATTGGAAAAACTAAAAATCAGCAAGACACAGGCACCCCAAAGTTTAGGGCTGCTCTGTTGACAAGAACCCCCACTTCATTACACCTTAAATATCCTAGGAAAGAGAAAAATGGATAAAGAAGTTGTGGTCCTCATGTACAATGGAATATCACTCAGGCATGAAATCAACGTCATAAGGCTAGTAGCAGCACGATGAGTGGATTTAGGTACGACGATTCTAAGTGAAATAAGTCACACAGAAAAAGACACTTATCCTAAGATATCACTTATGGAGGGAATGTAAAAACCGCTACACTTGAACTGAATTACAAAACAGAACAGAGTCACACGTTTAGAAAACACACTATGGCTGCTGAACGGGAAAGGTGAGGTGGGGTGATGCATAAAACAAGGGTTTCAAATTAGCTCAGATACCGTTCCATAAACCCAATATGTAAGAGACAAGGCCTATTCCTTTTTCAGTGAACTGGACTCAACACCCCCTATTCACCGCACAAGAATATATCTGACTAGTAACAATCTTCAAACCTATGTATTGATATCTCTCTGTAAGTGAGTCAAGGGGGTGTAAAGCGGCATAAACACAGCCGTGAAAAGCAGCTAAACCCCATTATAAAAATAAATTACTTTTCAAAACCCGTGAAACAAAGACAGTGAAAGAGAGAGAAATTCTTCCAAAATTCGTTCAGGGGCTGTGATGCAACCTGGATTGACCATATCTAGACCCACAGCTGATTGAGACATCAGGGTGGACACTCTTGGGGCTGAGAGGTTCGGTGAGGTTGGGTGAGCCAACGCAGACCCTTTCAAGTAATACTGCATGGTACCCATCCCATGGGTCCCAAATCTCCAGGTTCAAGGGCATCTTCCTACGTCGAAAACAGGCATGAGAAACCCAGAAGATGGTACACCGTGTGATCGGGAAAGGTTTCTAAAACGCACCTCATTTCTCATCTCCTTTGCTCGGGTTCGCCATTCCAGCCGATTTACTAGCCATCTCCCTCCTTGGAGAATCAGCACCTTTAACCTCCTGTTCCGTACAGGTTGCAATTTGTCCTGAGGATGAACAGGAAGAGGGGAACCAATGAGAGACTAGCTCTAGGTGTTGGGATAGGCACAGGTCACTCCATTTTCCCATCAGGAAGAAGAATTAAGCACAAGCTCAGCCTGCCCCTCAGAACCAGAAGAGGGCCTGAAGCAATCCTGCGCTTTTGCGGCCAGCTCCCAAAAAAGCGAGTTGAAAAATGGAGCTCAGGGGCACTGCAATTCACAAACCTGCAGAGTTTTAAATGATACCTCTCGTCCACAAATATATTAAGGGAAGGCAACGAAGAGGCTTTGAAAGCAAGGCAGAATGGCAGGAAACAGATTTCAGGAGGTAGATTCGAATCGCCTTGAAAGCACATGAAAAGCGGCAAAACGTGGGCAATGATGCCCTTGGCCAAAAAGGGCGTATGCGTTTTTTCCTGAATATATTCAGGAAAAAACGCATACGCCCTTTTTGGCCAACCAAGCAACCTGGAAAGGCAAATCAGCGCTCCAAAGAAGTCTGGCTTCCCAGCGGGCAAAAGGGCCATGCGGAAAAAAGTGTCCAAAGCAGTAATGCAGGACCGGCCATGGAGAAATGTGAGCCTTGCTACGCTGATGGGAGGGATGTAAATTGCCAACAGCCACTCTGGAGAAGTGTACGGTGTGTCCTGAAACATCTGAAAAACACAGCTTGGAGAGCATAGGGCACTTCCACTCATGGGCGTATAAATTGGGAAAACTAAAAATCAGCAAGACACAGGCACCCCAAAGTTTAGGGCTGCTCTGTTGACAAGAACCCCCACTTCATTACACCTTAAATATCCTAGGAAAGAGAAAAATGGATAAAGACGTTGTGGTCCTCATGTACAATGGAATATCACTCAGCCATGAAATCAACGTCATAAGGCTAGTAGCAGCACGATGAGTGGATTTAGGTACGACGATTCTAAGTGAAATAAGTCACACAGAAAAAGACACTTATCCTAAGATATCACTTAGAGAGGGAATGTAAAAACCGCTACACTTGAACTGAATTACAAAACAGAACAGAGTCACACGTTTAGAAAACACACTATGGCTGCTGAACGGGAAAGGTGAGGTGGGGTGATGCATAAAACAAGGGTTTCAAATTAGCTCAGATACCGTTCCATAAACCCAATATGTACGAGACAAGGCCTATTCCTTTTTCAGTGAACTGGACTCAACACCCCCTATTCACCGCACAAGAATATATCTGACTAGTAACAATCTTCAAACCTATGTATTGATATCTCTCTGTAAGTGAGTCAAGGGGGTGTAAAGCGGCATAAACACAGCCGTGAAAAGCAGCTAAACCCCATTATAAATATAAATTACTTTTCAAAACCCGTGAAACAAAGGCAGTGAAAGAGAGAGAAATTCTTACAAAATTCGTTCAGGGGCTGTGATGCAACCTGGATTGACCATATCTAGACCCACAGCTGATTGAGACATAAGGGTGGACACTCTTGGGGCTGAGATTTTCGGTGAGGTTGGGTGAGCCAACGCAGACCCTTTCAAGTAATATTGCATGGTACCCATCCCATGGGTCCCAAGTCTCCAGGTTCAAGGGCATCTTCCTACATCGAAAACATGCATGAGAAACCCAGAAGATGGTACACCGTGTGATCGGGAAAGGTTTCTGAAACGCACTTCATTTCTCATCTCCTTTGCTCGGGTTCGCCATTCCAGCCGATTTACTAGCCATCTCCCTCTTTGGAGAATCAGCACCTTTAACCTCCTGTTCCGTACAGGTTGCAATTTGTCCTGAGGATGAAGGGGAAGAGGGGGAACCAATGAGAGACTAGCTCTAGGTGTTGGGACAGGCACGGGTCACTCCATTTTCCCATCAGGAAGAAGAATTAAGCACAAGCTCAGCCTGCCCCCCAGAACCAGAAGAGGGCCTGAAGCAATCCTGCGCTTTTGCGGCCAGCTCCCAAAAAAGCGAGTTGAAAAATGGAGCTCAGGGGCCCTGCAATTCACAAACCTGCAGAGTTTTAAATGATACCTCTCGTCCACAAATATATTAAGGGAAGGCAACGAAGAGGCTTTGAAAGCAAGGCAGAATTGCAGGAAACAGATTTCAGGAGGTAGATTCGAATCGCCTTGAAAGCACATGAAAAGCGGCAAAACGTGGACAATGATGCCCTTGGCCAAAAAGGGCGTATGCGTTTTTTCCTGAATATATTCAGGAAAAAACGCATACGCCCTTTTTGGCCAACCAAGCAACCTGGAAAGGCAAATCAGCGCTCCAAAGAAGTCTCGCTTCCCAGCGGGCAAAAGGGCCATGTTGCAAAAAAGTGTCCAAACCAGAAATGCAGGACCGGCCATGGAGAAATGGGAGCCTTGCTACGCTGATGGGTGGGATGTAAATTGCCAACAGCCACTCTGGAGAAGTGTACGGTGTGTTCTGAAACATCTAAAAAACACAGCTTGGAGAGCATAGGGCACTTCCACTCATGGGCGTATAAATTGGGAAAACTAAAAATCAGCAAGACACAGGCACCCCAAAGTTTAGGGCTGCTCTGTTGACAAGAACCCCCACTTCATTACACCTTAAATATCCTAGGAAAGAGAAAAGTGGATAAAGAAGTTGTGGTCCTCATGTACAATGGAATATCACTCAGCCATGAAATCAACGTCATAAGGCTAGTAGCAGCACGATGAGTGGATTTAGGTACGACGATTCTAAGTGAAATAAGTCACACAGAAAAAGACACTTATCATAAGATATCACTTATAGAGGGAATGTAAAAACCGCTACACTTGAACTGAATTGCAAAACAGAACAGAGTCACACGTTTAGGAAACACACTATGGCTGCTGAACGGGAAAGGTGAGGTGGGGTGATGCATAAAACAAGGGTTTCAAATTAGCTCAGATACCGTTCCATAAACCCAATATGTAAGAGACAAGACCTATTCCTTTTTCAGTGAACTGGACTCAACACCCCCTATTCACCGCACTTGAATATATCTGACTAGTAAGAATCTTCAAAACTATGTATTGATATCTCTCTGTAAGTGAGTCAAGGGGGTGTAAAGCGGCATAAACACAGCCGTGAAAAGCAGCTAAACCCCATTATAAAAATAAATTACTTTTCAAAACCCGTGAAACAAAGGCAGTGAAAGAGAGAGAAATTCTTACAAAATTCGTTCAGGGGCTGTGATGCAACCTGGATTGACCATATCTAGACCCACAGCTGATTGAGACATAAGGGTGGACACTCTTGTGGCTGAGAGGTTCGGTGAGGTTGGGTGAGCCAACGCAGACCCTTTCAAGTAATACTGCATGGTACCCATCCCATGGGTCCCAAATCTCCAGGTTCAAGGGCATCTTCCTACATCGAAAACAGGCATGAGAAACCCAGAAGATGGTACACCGTGTGATCGGGAAAGGTTTCCAAAACGCACCTCATTTCTCATCTCCTTTGCTCGGGTTCGCCATTCCAGCCGATTTACTAGCCTTCTCCCTCCTTGGAGAATCAGCACCTTTAACCTCCTGTTCTGTACAGGTTGCAATTTGTCCTGAGGATGAAGGGGAAGAGGGGGAACCAATGAGAGACTAGCTCTAGGTGTTGGGACAGGCACGGGTCACTCTATTTTCCCATCAGGAAGAAGAATTAAGCACAAGCTCAGCCTGCCCCCCAGAACCAGAAGAGGGCCTGAAGCAATCCTGCGCTTTTGCGGCCAGCTCCCAAAAAAGCGAGTTGAAAAATGGAGCTCAGGGGCCCTGCAATTCACAAACCTGCAGAGTTTTAAATGATACCTCTCGTCCACAAATATATTAAGGGAAGGCAACGAAGAGGCTTTGAAAGCAAGGCAGAATTGCAGGAAACAGATTTCAGGAGGTAGATTCGAATCGCCTTGAAAGCACATGAAAAGCGGCAAAACGTGGACAATGATGCCTTGGACAAAAAGGGCGTATGCGTTTTTTCCTGAATATATTCAGGAAAAAACGCATACGCCCTTTTTGGCCAACCAAGCAACCTGGAAAGGCCAATCAGCGCTCCAAAGAAGTCTCGCTTCCCAGCGGGCAAAAGGGCCATGTGGAAAAAAGTGTCCAAACCAGAAACGCAGGACCGGCCATGGAGAAATGGGAGCCTTGCTACGCTGATGGGTGGGATGTAAATTGCCAACAGCCACTCTGGAGAAGTGTACGGTGTGTTCTGAAACATCTAAAAAACACAGCTTGGAGAGCATAGGGCACTTCCACTCATGGGCGTATAAATTGGGAAAACTAAAAATCAGCAAGACACAGGCACCCCAAAGTTTAGGGCTGCTCTGTTGACAAGAACCCCCACTTCATTACACCTTAAATATCCTAGGAAAGAGAAAAGTGGATAAAGAAGTTGGGGTCCTCATGTACAATGGAATATCACTCAGCCATGAAAGCAACGTCATAAGGCTAGTAGCAGCACGATGAGTGGATTTAGGTATGACGATTCTAAGTGAAATAAGTCACACAGAAAAAGACACTTATCATAAGATATCACTTATAGAGGGAATGTAAAAACCGCTACACTTGAACTGAATTGCAAAACAGAACAGAGTCACACGTTTAGGAAACACACTATGGCTGCTGAACGGGAAAGGTGAGGTGGGGTGATGCATAAAACAAGGGTTTCAAATTAGCTCAGATACCGTTCCATAAACCCAATATGTAAGAGACAAGACCTATTCCTTTTTCAGTGAACTGGACTCAACACCCCCTATTCACCACACAAGAATATATCTGACTAGTAAGAATCTTCAAACCTATGTATTGATATCTCTCTGTAAGTGAGTCAAGGGGGTGTAAAGCGGCATAAACACAGCCGTGAAAAGCAGCTAAACCCCATTATAAAAATAAATTACTTTTCAAAACCCGTGAAACAAAGGCAGTGAAAGAGAGAGAAATTCTTACAAAATTCGTTCAGGGGCTGTGATGCAACCTGGATTGACCATATCTAGACCCACAGCTGATTGAGACATAAGGGTGGACACTCTTGGGGCTGAGATTTTCGTTGAGGTTGGGTGAGCCAACGCAGACCCTTTCAAGTAATACTGCATGGTACCCATCCCATGGGTCCCAAATCTCCAGGTTCAAGGGCATCTTCCTACATCGAAAACATGCATGAGAAACCCAGAAGATGGTACACCGTGTGATCGGGAAAGGTTTCTGAAACGCACCTCATTTCTCATCTCCTTTGCTCGGGTTCGCCATTCCAGCCGATTTACTAGCCATCTCCCTCTTTGGAGAATCAGCACCTTTAACCTCCTGTTCCGTACAGGTTGCAATTTGTCCTGAGGATGAAGGGGAAGAGTGGGAACCAATGAGAGACTAGCTCTAGGTGTTGGGACAGGCACGGGTCACTCCATTTTCCCATCAGGAAGAAGAATTAACCACAAGCTCAGCCTGCCCCCCAGAACCAGAAGAGGGCCTGAAGCAATCCTGCGCTTTTGCGGCCAGCTCCCAAAAAAGCGAGTTGAAAAATGGAGCTCAGGGGCCCTGCAATTCACAAATCTGCAGAGTTTTAAATGATACCTCTCGTCCACAAATATATTAAGGGAAGGCAACGAAGAGGCTTTGAAAGCAAGGCAGAATTGCAGGAAACAGATTTCAGGAGGTAGATTCGAATCGCCTTGAAAGCACATGAAAAGCGGCAAAACGTGGACAATGATGCCCTTGGACAAAAAGGGCGTATGCGTTTTTTCCTGAATATATTCAGGAAAAAACGCATACGCCCTTTTTGGCCAACCAAGCAACCTGGAAAGGCCAATCAGCGCTCCAAAGAAGTCTCGCTTCCCAGCGGGCAAAAGGGCCATGCGGAAAAAAGTGTCCAAACCAGAAACGCAGGACCGGCCATGGAGAAATGGGAGCCTTGCTACGCTGATGGGTGGGATGTAAATTGCCAACAGCCACTCTGGAGAAGTGTATGGTGTGTTCTGAAACATCTAAAAAACACAGCTTGGAGAGCATAGGGCACTTCCACTCATGGGCGTATAAATTGGGAAAATTAAAAATCAGCAAGACACAGGCACCCCAAAGTTTAGGGCTGCTCTGTTGACAAGAACCCCCACTTCATTACACCTTAAATATCCTAGGAAAGAGAAAAGTGGATAAAGAAGTTGGGGTCCTCATGTACAATGGAATATCACTCAGCCATGAAAGCAACGTCATAAGGCTAGTAGCAGCACGATGAGTGGATTTAGGTACGACGATTCTAAGTGAAATAAGTCACACAGAAAAAGACACTTATCATAAGTTATCACTTATAGAGGGAATGTAAAAACCGCTACACTTGAACTGAATTGCAAAACAGAACAGAGTCACACGTTTAGGAAACACACTATGGCTGCTGAACGGGAAAGGTGAGGTGGGGTGATGCATAAAACAAGGGTTTCAAATTAGCTCAGATACCGTTCCATAAACCCAATATGTAAGAGACAAGACCTATTCCTTTTTCAGTGAACTGGACTCAACACCCCCTATTCACCGCACTAGAATATATCTGACTAGTAAGAATCTTCAAACCTATGTATTGATATCTCTCTGTAAGTGAGTCAAGGGGGTGTAAAGCGGCATAAACACAGCCGTGAAAAGCAGCTAAACCCCATTATAAAAATAAATTACTTTTCAAAACCCGTGAAACAAAGGCAGTGAAAGAGAGAGAAATTCTTACAAAATTCGTTCAGGGGCTGTGATGCAACCTGGATTGACCATATCTAGACCCACAGCTGATTGAGACATAAGGGTGGACACTCTTGGGGCTGAGAGGTTCGGTGAGGTTGGGTGAGCCAACGCAGACCCTTTCAAGTAATACTGCATGGTACCCTTCCCATGGGGCCCAAATCTCCAGGTTCAAGGGCATCTTCCTACATCGAAAACATGCATGAGAAACCCAGAAGATGGTACACCGTGTGATCGGGAAAGGTTTCTAAAACGCACCTCATTTCTCATCTCCTTTGCTTGGGTTCGCCATTCCAGCCGATTTACTAGCCATCTCCCTCCTTGGAGAATCAGCACGTTTAACCTCCTGTTCCGTACAGGTTGCAATTTGTCCTGAGGATGAACGGGAAGAGGGGGAACCAATGAGAGACTAGCTCTAAGTGTTGGGACAGGCACGGGTCACTCTATTTTCCCATCAGGAAGAAGAATTAAGCACAAGCTCAGCCTGCCCCCCAGAACCAGAAGAGGGCCTGAAGCAATCCTGCGCTTTTGCGGCCAGCTCCCAAAAAAGCGAGTTGAAAAATGGAGCTCAGGGGCCCTGCAATTCACAAACCTGCAGAGTTTTAAATGATACCTCTCGTCCACAAATATATTAAGGGAAGGCAACGAAGAGGCTTTGAAAGCAAGGCAGAATTGCAGGAAACAGATTTCAGGAGGTAGATTCGAATCGCCTTGAAAGCACATGAAAAGCGGCAAAACGTGGACAATGATGCCCTTGGCCAAAAAGGGCGTATGCGTTTTTTCCTGAATATATTCAGGAAAAAACGCATACGCCCTTTTTGGCCAACCAAGCAACCTGGAAAGGCAAATCAGCGCTCCAAAGAAGTCTCGCTTCCCAGCGGGCAAAAGGGCCATGTTGCAAAAAAGTGTCCAAACCAGAAATGCAGGACCGGCCATGGAGAAATGGGAGCCTTGCTACGCTGATGGGTGGGATGTAAATTGCCAACAGCCACTCTGGAGAAGTGTACGGTGTGTTCTGAAACATCTAAAAAACACAGCTTGGAGAGCATAGGGCACTTCCACTCATGGGCGTATAAATTGGGAAAACTAAAAATCAGCAAGACACAGGCACCCCAAAGTTTAGGGCTGCTCTGTTGACAAGAACCCCCACTTCATTACACCTTAAATATCCTAGGAAAGAGAAAAGTGGATAAAGAAGTTGTGGTCCTCATGTACAATGGAATATCACTCAGCCATGAAATCAACGTCATAAGGCTAGTAGCAGCACGATGAGTGGATTTAGGTACGACGATTCTAAGTGAAATAAGTCACACAGAAAAAGACACTTATCATAAGATATCACTTCTAGAGGGAATGTAAAAACCGCTACACTTGAACTGAATTGCAAAACAGAACAGAGTCACACGTTTAGGAAACACACTATGGCTGCTGAACGGGAAAGGTGAGGTGGGGTGATGCATAAAACAAGGGTTTCAAATTAGCTCAGATACCGTTCCATATACCCAATATGTAAGAGACAAGACCTATTCCTTTTTCAGTGAACTGGACTCAACACCCCCTATTCACCGCACTTGAATATATCTGACTAGTAAGAATCTTCAAAACTATGTATTGATATCTCTCTGTAAGTGAGTCAAGGGGGTGTAAAGCGGCATAAACACAGCCGTGAAAAGCAGCTAAACCCCATTATAAAAATAAATTACTTTTCAAAACCCGTGAAACAAAGGCAGTGAAAGAGAGAGAAATTCTTACAAAATTCGTTCAGGGGCTGTGATGCAACCTGGATTGACCATATCTAGACCCACAGCTGATTGAGACATAAGGGTGGACACTCTTGGGGCTGAGATTTTCGGTGAGGTTGGGTGAGCCAACGCAGACCCTTTCAAGTAATATTGCATGGTACCCATCCCATGGGTCCCAAGTCTCCAGGTTCAAGGGCATCTTCCTACATCGAAAACATGCATGAGAAACCCAGAAGATGGTACACCGTGTGATCGGGAAAGGTTTCTGAAACGCACTTCATTTCTCATCTCCTTTGCTCGGGTTCGCCATTCCAGCCGATTTACTAGCCATCTCCCTCTTTGGAGAATCAGCACCTTTAACCTCCTGTTCCGTACAGGTTGCAATTTGTCCTGAGGATGAAGGGGAAGAGGGGGAACCAATGAGAGACTAGCTCTAGGTGTTGGGACAGGCACAGGTCACTCCATTTTCCCATCAGGAAGAAGAATTAAGCACAAGCTCAGCCTGCCCCCCAGAACCAGAAGAGGGCCTGAAGCAATCCTGCGCTTTTGCGGCCAGCTCCCAAAAAAGCGAGTTGAAAAATGGAGCTCAGGGGCCCTGCAATTCACAAATCTGCAGAGTTTTAAATGACACCTCTCGTCCACAAATATATTAAGGGAAGGCAACGAAGAGGCTTTGAAAGCAAGGCAGAATTGCAGGAAACAGATTTCAGGAGGTAGATTCGAATCGCCTTGAAAGCACATGAAAAGCGGCAAAACGTGGACAATGATGCCCTTGGACAAAAAGGGCGTATGCGTTTTTTCCTGAATATATTCAGGAAAAAACGCATACGCCCTTTTTGGCCAACCAAGCAACCTGGAAAGGCCAATCAGCGCTCCAAAGAAGTCTCGCTTCCCAGCGGGCAAAAGGGCCATGCGGAAAAAAGTGTCCAAACCAGAAACGCAGGACCGGCCATGGAGAAATGGGAGCCTTGCTACGCTGATGGGTGGGATGTAAATTGCCAACAGCCACTCTGGAGAAGTGTATGGTGTGTTCTGAAACATCTAAAAAACACAGCTTGGAGAGCATAGGGCACTTCCACTCATGGGCGTATAAATTGGGAAAATTAAAAATCAGCAAGACACAGGCACCCCAAAGTTTAGGGCTGCTCTGTTGACAAGAACCCCCACTTCATTACACCTTAAATATCCTAGGAAAGAGAAAAGTGGATAAAGAAGTTGGGGTCCTCATGTACAATGGAATATCACTCAGCCATGAAAGCAACGTCATAAGGCTAGTAGCAGCACGATGAGTGGATTTAGGTACGACGATTCTAAGTGAAATAAGTCACACAGAAAAAGACACTTATCATAAGTTATCACTTATAGAGGGAATGTAAAAACCGCTACACTTGAACTGAATTGCAAAACAGAACAGAGTCACACGTTTAGGAAACACACTATGGCTGCTGAACGGGAAAGGTGAGGTGGGGTGATGCATAAAACAAGGGTTTCAAATTAGCTCAGATACCGTTCCATAAACCCAATATGTAAGAGACAAGACCTATTCCTTTTTCAGTGAACTGGACTCAACACCCCCTATTCACCGCACTAGAATATATCTGACTAGTAAGAATCTTCAAACCTATGTATTGATATCTCTCTGTAAGTGAGTCAAGGGGGTGTAAAGCGGCATAAACACAGCCGTGAAAAGCAGCTAAACCCCATTATAAAAATAAATTACTTTTCAAAACCCGTGAAACAAAGGCAGTGAAAGAGAGAGAAATTCTTACAAAATTCGTTCAGGGGCTGTGATGCAACCTGGATTGACCATATCTAGACCCACAGCTGATTGAGACATAAGGGTGGACACTCTTGGGGCTGAGAGGTTCGGTGAGGTTGGGTGAGCCAACGCAGACCCTTTCAAGTAATACTGCATGGTACCCTTCCCATGGGGCCCAAATCTCCAGGTTCAAGGGCATCTTCCTACATCGAAAACATGCATGAGAAACCCAGAAGATGGTACACCGTGTGATCGGGAAAGGTTTCTGAAACGCACCTCATTTCTCATCTCCTTTGCTCGGGTTCGACATTCCAGCCGATTTACTAGCCATCTCCCTCCTTGGAGAATCAGCACCTTTAACCTCCTGTTCCGTACAGGTTGCAATTTGTCCTGAGGATGAACGGGAAGAGGGGGAACCAATGAGAGACTAGCTCTAAGTGTTGGGACAGGCACGGGTCACTCTATTTTCCCATCAGGAAGAAGAATTAAGCACAAGCTCAGCCTGCCCCCCAGAACCAGAAGAGGGCCTGAAGCAATCCTGCGCTTTTGCGGCCAGCTCCCAAAAAAGCGAGTTGAAAAATGGAGCTGAGGGGCCCTGCAATTCACAAACCTGCAGAGTTTTAAATGATACCTCTCGTCCACAAATATATTAAGGGAAGGCAACGAAGAGGCTTTGAAAGCAAGGCAGAATTGCAGGAAACAGATTTCAGGAGGTAGATTCGAATCGCCTTGAAAGCACATGAAAAGCGGCAAAACGTGGACAATGATGCCCTTGGCCAAAAAGGGCGTATGCGTTTTTTCCTGAATATATTCAGGAAAAAACGCATACGCCCTTTTTGGCCAACCAAGCAACCTGGAAAGGCAAATCAGCGCTCCAAAGAAGTCTCGCTTCCCAGCGGGCAAAAGGGCCATGTTGCAAAAAAGTGTCCAAACCAGAAATGCAGGACCGGCCATGGAGAAATGGGAGCCTTGCTACGCTGATGGGTGGGATGTAAATTGCCAACAGCCACTCTGGAGAAGTGTACGGTGTGTTCTGAAACATCTAAAAAACACAGCTTGGAGAGCATAGGGCACTTCCACTCATGGGCGTATAAATTGGGAAAACTAAAAATCAGCAAGACACAGGCACCCCAAAGTTTAGGGCTGCTCTGTTGACAAGAACCCCCACTTCATTACACCTTAAATATCCTAGGAAAGAGAAAAGTGGATAAAGAAGTTGTGGTCCTCATGTACAATGGAATATCACTCAGCCATGAAATCAACGTCATAAGGCTAGTAGCAGCACGATGAGTGGATTTAGGTACGACGATTCTAAGTGAAATAAGTCACACAGAAAAAGACACTTATCATAAGATATCACTTCTAGAGGGAATGTAAAAACCGCTACACTTGAACTGAATTGCAAAACAGAACAGAGTCACACGTTTAGGAAACACACTATGGCTGCTGAACGGGAAAGGTGAGGTGGGGTGATGCATAAAACAAGGGTTTCAAATTAGCTCAGATACCGTTCCATATACCCAATATGTAAGAGACAAGACCTATTCCTTTTTCAGTGAACTGGACTCAACACCCCCTATTCACCGCACTTGAATATATCTGACTAGTAAGAATCTTCAAAACTATGTATTGATATCTCTCTGTAAGTGAGTCAAGGGGGTGTAAAGCGGCATAAACACAGCCGTGAAAAGCAGCTAAACCCCATTATAAAAATAAATTACTTTTCAAAACCCGTGAAACAAAGGCAGTGAAAGAGAGAGAAATTCTTACAAAATTCGTTCAGGGGCTGTGATGCAACCTGGATTGACCATATCTAGACCCACAGCTGATTGAGACATAAGGGTGGACACTCTTGGGGCTGAGATTTTCGGTGAGGTTGGGTGAGCCAACGCAGACCCTTTCAAGTAATATTGCATGGTACCCATCCCATGGGTCCCAAGTCTCCAGGTTCAAGGGCATCTTCCTACATCGAAAACATGCATGAGAAACCCAGAAGATGGTACACCGTGTGATCGGGAAAGGTTTCTGAAACGCACTTCATTTCTCATCTCCTTTGCTCGGGTTCGCCATTCCAGCCGATTTACTAGCCATCTCCCTCTTTGGAGAATCAGCACCTTTAACCTCCTGTTCCGTACAGGTTGCAATTTGTCCTGAGGATGAAGGGGAAGAGGGGGAACCAATGAGAGACTAGCTCTAGGTGTTGGGACAGGCACGGGTCACTCCATTTTCCCATCAGGAAGAAGAATTAAGCACAAGCTCAGCCTGCCCCCCAGAACCAGAAGAGGGCCTGAAGCAATCCTGCGCTTTTGCGGCCAGCTCCCAAAAAAGCGAGTTGAAAAATGGAGCTCAGGGGCCCTGCAATTCACAAACCTGCAGAGTTTTAAATGATACCTCTCGTCCACAAATATATTAAGGGAAGGCAACGAAGAGGCTTTGAAAGCAAGGCAGAATTGCAGGAAACAGATTTCAGGAGGTAGATTCGAATCGCCTTGAAAGCACATGAAAAGCGGCAAAACGTGGACAATGATGCCCTTGGCCAAAAAGGGCGTATGCGTTTTTTCCTGAATATATTCAGGAAAAAACGCATACGCCCTTTTTGGCCAACCAAGCAACCTGGAAAGGCAAATCAGCGCTCCAAAGAAGTCTCGCTTCCCAGCGGGCAAAAGGGCCATGTTGCAAAAAAAGTGTCCAAACCAGAAATGCAGGACCGGCCATGGAGAAATGGGAGCCTTGCTACGCTGATGGGTGGGATGTAAATTGCCAACAGCCACTCTGGAGAAGTGTACGGTGTGTTCTGAAACATCTAAAAAACACAGCTTGGAGAGCATAGGGCACTTCCACTCATGGGCGTATAAATTGGGAAAACTAAAAATCAGCAAGACACAGGCACCCCAAAGTTTAGGGCTGCTCTGTTGACAAGAAGCCTACTTCATTACACCTTAAATATCCTAGGAAAGAGAAAAATGGATAAAGAAGTTGTGGTCCTCATGTACAATGGAATATCACTCAGCCATGAAATCAACGTCATAATGCTAGTAGCAGCACGATGAGTGGATTTAGGTACGACGATTCTAAGTGAAATAAGTCACACAGAAAAAGACACTTATCATAAGATTTCACTTAGAGAGGGAATGTAAAAACCGCTACACTTGAACTGAATTACAAAACAGAACAGAGTCACACGTTTAGAAAACACACTATGGCTGCTGAACGGGAAAGGTGAGGTGGGGTGATGCATAAAACAAGGGTTTCAAATTAGCTCCGATACCGTTCCATAAACCCAATATGTAAGAGCCAAGACCTATTCCTTTTTCAGTGAACTGGACTCAACACCCCCTATTCACCACACAAGAATATATCTGACTAGTAAGAATCTTCAAACCTATGTATTGATATCTCTCTGTAAGTGAGTCAAGGGGGTGTAAAGCGGCATAAACACAGCCGTGAAAAGCAGCTAAACCCCATTATAAAAATAAATTACTTTTCAAAACCCGTGAAACAAAGACAGTTAAAGAGAGAGAAATTCTTACAAAATTTGTTCAGGGGCTGTGATGCAACCTAGATTGACCATATCTAGACCCACAGATGATTGTGACATAAGGGTGGACACTCTTGTGGCTGAGAGGTTCGGTGAGGTTGGGTGAGCCAACGCAGACCCTTTCAAGTAATACTGCATGGTACCCATCCCATGGGTCCCAAATCTCCAGATTCAAGGGCATCTTCCTACATCAAAAACAGGCATGAGAAACCCAGAAGATGGTACACCGTGTGATCGGGAAAGGTTTCTAAACGCACCTCATTTCTCATCTCCTTTGCTCGGGTTTGCCATTCCAGCCGATTTACTAGCCATCTCCCTCCTTGGAGAATCAGCACCTTTAACCTCCGGTTCCGTACAGGTTGCAATTTGTCCTGAGGATGAACGGGAAGAGGGGGAACCAATGAGAGACTAGCTCTAGGTGTTGGGACAGGCACAGGTCACTCTATTTTCCCATCAGGAAGAAGAATTAACCACAAGCTCAGCCTGCCCCCCAGAACCAGAAGAGGGCCTGAAGCAATCCTGCGCTTTTGCGGCCAGCTCCCAAAAAAGCGAGTTCAAAAATGGAGCTCAGGGGCCCTGCAATTCACAAACCTGCACAGTTTTAAATGATACCTATCGTCCACAAATATATTAAGGGAAGGCAACGAAGAGGCTTTGAAAGCAAGGCAGAATTGCAGGAAACAGATTTCAGGAGGTAGATTCGAATCGCCTTGAAAGCACATGAAAAGCGGCAAAACGTGGACAATGATGCCCTTGGCCAAAAAGGGCGTATGCGTTTTTTCCTGAATATATTCAGGAAAAAACGCATGCGCCCTTTTTGGCCAACCAAGCAACCTGGAAAGGCCAATCAGCGCTGCAAAGAAGTCTCTCTTCCCAGCGGGCAAAAGGGCCATGCGGAAAAAAGTGTCCAAACCAGAACTGCACGACCGGCCAGGGAGAAATGGGAGCCTTGCTTCGCTAATGGGCGGGATGTAAATTGCCAACAGCCACTCGGGAGAAGTGTACGGTGTGTCCTGAAACATCTAAAAAACACAGCTTGGAGAGCATAGGGCACTTCCACTCATGGGCGTATAAATTGGAAAAACTAAAAATCAGCAAGACACAGGCACCCCAAAGTTTAGGGCTGCTCTGTTGACAAGAACCCCCACTTCATTACACCTTAAATATCCTAGGAAAGAGAAAAATGGATAAAGAAGTTGGGGTCCTCATGTACAAGGGAATATCACTCAGCCATGAAATCAACGTCATAAGGCTAGTAGCAGCACGATGAGTGGATTTAGGTACAACGATTCTAAGTGAAATAAGTCACACAGAAAAAGACACTTATCCTAAGATATCACTTAGAGAGGGAATGTAAAAACCGCTACAATTGAACTGAATTACAAAACAGAACAGAGTCACACGTTTAGAAAACACACTATGGCTGCTGAACGGGAAAGGTGAGGTGGGGTGATGCATAAAAAAAGGGTTTCAAATTAGCTCCGATACCGTTCCATAAACCCAATATGTAAGAGACAAGTCCTATTGTTTTTTCAGTGAACTGGACTCAACACCCCCTATTCACCGCACAAGTATATATCTGACTAGTAAGAATCTTCAAACCTATGTATTGATATCTCTGTGTAAGTGAGTCAAGGGGGTATAAAGCGGCATAAACACAGCCGTGAAAAGCAGCTAAACCCCATTATAAAAATAAATTACTTTTCAAAACCCGTGAAACAAAGACAGTGAAAGAGAGAGAAATTCTTCCAAAATTCGTTCAGGGGCTGTGATGCAACCTGGATTGACCATATCTAGACCCACAGCTGATTGAGACATAAGGGTGGACACTCTTGGGGCTGAGAGGTTCGGTGAGGTTGGGTGAGCCAACGCAGACCCTTTCAAGTAATACTGCATGGTACCCATCCCATGGGTCCCAAATCTCCAGGTTCAAGGGCATCTTCCTACGTCGAAAACAGGCATGAGAAACCCAGAAGATGGTACACCGTGTGATCGGGAAAGGTTTCTAAAACGCACCTCATTTCTCATCTCCTTTGCTCGGGTTCGCCATTCCAGCCGATTTACTAGCCATCTCCCTCCTTGGAGAATCAGCACCTTTAACCTCCTGTTCCGTACAGGTTGCAATTTGTCCTGAGGATGAACGGAAAGAGGGGGAACCAATGAGAGACTAGCTCTAGGTGTTGGGACAGGCACAGGTCACTCTATTTTCCCATCAGGAAGAAGAATTAAGCACAAGCTCAGCCTGCCCCCCAGAACCAGAAGAGGGCCTGAAGCAATCCTGCGCTTTTGCGGCCAGCTCCCAAAAAAGCGAGTTGAAAAATGGAGCTCAGGGGCACTGCAATTCACAAACCTGCAGAGTTTTAAATGATACCTCTCGTCCACAAATATATTAAGGGAAGGCAACGAAGAGGCTTTGAAAGCAAGGCAGAATTGCAGGAAACAGATTTCAGGAGGTAGATTCGAATCGCCTTGAAAGCACATGAAAAGCGGCAAAACGTGGACAATGATGCCCTTGGCCAAAAAGGGCGTATGCGTTTTTTCCTGAATATATTCAGGAAAAAACGCATGCGCCCTTTTTGGCCAACCAAGCAACCTGGAAAGGCCAATCAGCGCTGCAAAGAAGTCTCTCTTCCCAGCGGGCAAAAGGGCCATGCGGAAAAAAGTGTCCAAACCAGAAATGCAGGACCGGCCATGGAGAAATGGGAGCCTTGCTACGCTGATGGGTGGGATGTAAATTGCCAACAGCCACTCTGGAGAAGTGTACGGTGTGTCCTGAAACATCTAAAAAACACAGCTTGGAGAGCATAGGGCACTTCCACTCATGGGCGTATAAATTGGGAAAACTAAAAATCAGCAAGACACAGGCACCCCAAAGTTTAGGGCTGCTCTGTTGACAAGAACCCCCACTTCATTACACCTTAAATATCCTAGGAAAGAGAAAAATGGATAAAGAAGTTGGGGTCCTCATGTACAATGGAATATCACTCAGCCATGAAATCAACGTCATAAGGCTAGTAGCAGCACGATGAGTGGATTTAGGTACGACGATTCTAAGTGAAATAAGTCACACAGAAAAAGACACTTATCCTAAGATATCACTTATAGAGGGAACGTAAAAACCGCTACACTTGAACTGAATTGCAAAACAGAACAGAGTCACACGTTTAGGAAACACACTATGGCTGCTGAATGGGAAAGGTGAGGTGGGGTGATGCATAAAACAAGGGTTTCAAATTAGCTCAGATACCGTTCCATAAAGCCAATATGTAAGAGACAAGACCTATTCCTTTTTCAGTGAACTAGACTCAACACCCCCTATTCACCGCACAAGAATATATCTGACTAGTAAGAATCTTCAAACCTATGTATTGATATCTCTCTGTAAGTGAGTCAAGGGGGTGTAAAGTGGCATAAACACAGCCGTGAAAAGCAGCTAAACCCCATTATAAAAATAAATTACTTTTCAAAACCCGTGAAACAAAGACAGTGAAAGAGAGAGAAATTCTTCCAAAATTCGTTCAGGGGCTGTGATGCAACCTGGATTGACCATATCTAGACCCACAGCTGATTGAGACATAAGGGTGGACACTCTTGGGGCTGAGAGGTTCGGTGAGGTTGGGTGAGCCAACGCAGACCCTTTCAAGTAATACTGCATGGTACCCATCCCATGGGTCCCAAATCTCCAGGTTCAAGGGCATCTTCCTACATTGAAAACAGGCATGAGAAACCCAGAAGATGGTACACCGTGTGATCGGGAAAGGTTTCTAAAACGCACCTCATTTCTCATCTCCTTTGCTCGGGTTCGCCATTCCAGCCGATTTACTAGCCATCTCCCTCCTTGGAGAATCAGCACCTTTAACCTCCTGTTCCGTACAGGTTGCAATTTGTCCTGAGGATGAACGGGAAGAGGGGGAACCAATGAGAGACAAGCTCTAGGTGTTGGGAAAGGCACAGGTCACTCTATTTTCCCATCAGGAAGAAGAATTAAGCACAAGCTCAGCCTGCCCCCCAGAACCAGAAGAGGGCCTGAAGCAATCCAGCGCATTTGCGGCCAGCTCCCAAAAAAGCGAGTTGAAAAATAGAGCTCAGGGGCACTGCAATTCACAAACCTGCAGAGTTTTAAATGATACCTCTCGCCCACAAATATATTAAGGGAAGGCAACGAAGAGGCTTTGAAAGCAAGGCAGAATTGCAGGAAACAGATTTCAGGAGGTAGATTCGAATCGCCTTGAAAGCACATGAAAAGCGGCAAAACGTGGACAATGATGCCTTGGCCAAAAAGGGCGTATGCGTTTTTTCCTGAATATATTCAGGAAAAAACGCATACGCCCTTTTTGGCCAACCAAGCAACCTGGAAAGGCAAATTAGCGCTCCAAAGAAGTCTCGCTTCCCAGCGGGCAAAAGGGCCATGCGGAAAAAAGTGTCCAAACCAGAAATGCAGGACCGGCCATGGAGAAATGGGAGCCTTGCTACGCTGATGGGCGGGATGTAAATTGCCAACAGCCACTCTGGAGAAGTGTACAGTGTGTCCTGAAACATCTAAAAAACACAGCTTGGAGAGCATAGGGCACTTCCACTCATGGGCGTATAAATTGGGAAAACTAAAAATCAGCAAGACACAGGCACCCCAAAGTTTAGGGCTGCTCTGTTGACAAGAACCCCCACTTCATTACACCTTAAATATCCTAGGAAAGAGAAAAATGGATAAAGAAGTTGGGGTCCTCATGTACAATGGAATATCACTCAGCCATGAAATCAACGTCATAAGGCTAGTAGCAGCACGATGAGTGGATTTAGGTACGACGATTCTAAGTGAAATAAGTCACACAGAAAAAGACACTTATCATAAGATTTCACTTACAGAGGGAATGTAAAAACCGCTACACTTGAACTGAATTACAAAACAGAACAGAGTCACACGTTTAGAAAACACACTATGGCTGCTGAACGGGAAAGGTGAGGTGGGGTGATGCATAAAACAAGGGTTTCAAATTAGATCCGATACCGTTCCATAAACCCAATATGTAAGAGACAAGACCTATTCCTTTTTCAGTGAACTGGACTCAACACCCCCTATTCACCACACAAGAATATATCTGACTAGTAAGAATCTTCAAACCTATGTATTGATATCTCTCTGTAAGTGAGTCAAGGGGGTGTAAAGCGGCATAAACACAGCCGTGAAAAGCAGCTAAACCCCATTATAAAAATAAATTACTTTTCAAAACCCGTGAAACAAAGACAGTTAAAGAGAGAGAAATTCTTACAAAATTTGTTCAGGGGCTGTGATGCAACCTAGATTGACCATATCTAGACCCACAGCTGATTGTGACATAAGGGTGGACACTCTTGTGGCTGAGAGGTTCGGTGAGGTTGGGTGAGCCAACGCAGACCCTTTCAAGTAATACTGCATGGTACCCATCCCATGGGTCCCAAATCTCCAGATTCAAGGGCATCTTCCTACATCAAAAACAGGCATGAGAAACCCAGAAGATGGTACACCGTGTGATCGGGAAAGGTTTCTAAAACGCACCTCATTTCTCATCTCCTTTGCTCGGGTTTGCCATTCCAGCCGATTTACTAGCCATCTCCCTCCTTGGAGAATCAGCACCTTTAACCTCCGGTTCCGTACAGGTTGCAATTTGTCCTGAGGATGAACGGGAAGAGGGGGAACCAATGAGAGACTAGCTCTAGGTGTTGGGACAGGCACAGGTCACTCTATTTTCCCATCAGGAAGAAGAATTAAGCACAAGCTCAGCCTGCCCCCCAGAACCAGAAGAGGGCCTGAAGCAATCCTGCGCTTTTGCGGCCAGCTCCCAAAAAAGCGAGTTGAAAAATGGAGCTCAGGGGCACTGCAATTCACAAACCTGCACAGTTTTAAATGATACCTCTCGTCCACAAATATATTAAGGGAAGGCAACGAAGAGGCTTTGAAAGCAAGGCAGAATTGCAGGAAACAGATTTCAGGAGGTAGATTCGAATCGCCTTGAAAGCACATGAAAAGCGGCAAAACGTGGACAATGATGCCCTTGGCCAAAAAGGGCGTATGCGTTTTTTCCTGAATATATTCAGGAAAAAGCACATAGGCCCTTTTTGGCCAACCAAGCAACCTGGAAAGGCCAATCAGCGCTCCAAAGAAGTCTCGCTTCCCAGCGGGCAAAAGGGCCATGCGGAAAAAAAGTGTCCAAACCAGAACTGCACGACCGGCCATGGAGAAATGGGAGCCTTGCTTCGCTGATGGGCGGGATGTAAATTGCCAACAGCCACTCGGGAGAAGTGTACGGTGTGTCCTGAAACATCTAAAAAACACAGCTTGGAGAGCATAGGGCACTTCCACTCATGGGCGTATAAATTGGGAAAACTAAAAATCAGCAAGACACAGGCACCCCAAAGTTTAGGGCTGCTCTGTTGACAAGAACCCCCACTTCATTACACCTTAAATATCCTAGGAAAGAGAAAAATGGATAAAGAAGTTGGGGTCCTCATGTACAAGGGAATATCACTCAGCCATGAAATCAACGTCATAAGGCTAGTAGCAGCACGATGAGTGGATTTAGGTACGACGATTCTAAGTGAAATAAGTCACACAGAAAAAGACACTTATCATAAGATTTCACTTAGAGAGGGAATGTAAAAACCGCTACACTTGAACTGAATTACAAAACAGAACAGAGTCACACGTTTAGAAAACACACTATGGCTGCTGAACGGGAAAGGTGAGGTGGGGTGATGCATAAAACAAGGGTTTCAAATTAGCTCCGATACCATTCCATAAACCCAATATGTAAGAGACAAGACCTATTCCTTTTTCAGTGAACTGGACTCAACACCCCCTATTCACCACACAAGAATATATCTGACTAGTAAGAATCTTCAAACCTATGTATTGATATCTCTCTGTAAGTGAGTCAAGGGGGTGTAAAGCGGCATAAACACAGCCGTGAAAAGCAGCTAAACCCCAATGTAAAAATAAATTACTTTTCAAAACCCGTGAAACAAAGACAGTTAAAGAGAGAGAAATTCTTACAAAATTTGTTCAGGGGCTGTGATGCAACCTAGATTGACCATATCTAGACCCACAGCTGATTGTGACATAAGGGTGGACACTCTTGTGGCTGAGAGGTTCGGTGAGGTTGGGTGAGCCAACGCAGACCCTTTCAAGTAATACTGCATGGTACCCATCCCATGGGTCCCAAATCTCCAGATTCAAGGGCATCTTCCTACATCAAAAACAGGCATGAGAAACCCAGAAGATGGTACACCGTGTGATCGGGAAAGGTTTCTAAAACGCACCTCATTTCTCATCTCCTTTGCTCGGGTTTGCCATTCCAGCCGATTTACTAGCCATCTCCCTCCTTGGAGAATCAGCACCTTTAACCTCCGGTTCCGTACAGGTTGCAATTTGTCCTGAGGATGAACGGGAAGAGGGGGAACCAATGAGAGAGTAGCTCTAGGTGTTGGGACAGGCACAGGTCACTCTATTTTCCCATCAGGAAGAAGAATTAAGCACAAGCTCAGCCTGCACCCCAGAACCAGAAGAGGGCCTGAAGCAATCCTGCGCTTTTGCGGCCAGCTCCCAAAAAAGCGAGTTGAAAAATGGAGCTCAGGGGCCCTGCAATTCACAAACCTGCACAGTTTTAAATGATACCTCTCGTCCACAAATATATTAAGGGAAGGCAACGAAGAGGCTTTGAAAGCAAGGCAGAATTGCAGGAAACAGATTTCAGGAGGTAGATTCGAATCGCCTTGAAAGCACATGAAAAGCGGCAAAACGTGGACAATGATGCCCTTGGCCAAAAAGGGCGCATGCGTTTTTTCCTGAATATATTCAGGAAAAAACGCATGCGCCCTTTTTGGCCAACCAAGCAACCTGGAAAGGCCAATCAGCGCTGCAAAGAAGTCTCGCTTCCCAGCGGGCAAAAGGGCCATGCGGAAAAAAGTGTCCAAACCAGAACTGCACGACCGGCCATGGAGAAATGGGAGCCTTGCTTCGCTAATGGGCGGGATGTAAATTGCCAACAGCCACTCGGGAGAAGTGTACGGTGTGTCCTGAAACATCTAAAAAACACAGCTTGGAGAGCATAGGGCACTTCCACTCATGGGCGTATAAATTGGAAAAACTAAAAATCAGCAAGACACAGGCACCCCAAAGTTTAGGGCTGCTCTGTTGACAAGAACCCCCACTTCATTACACCTTAAATATCCTAGGAAAGAGAAAAATGGATAAAGAAGTTGGGGTCCTCATGTACAAGGGAATATCACTCAGCCATGAAATCAACGTCATAAGGCTAGTAGCAGCACGATGAGTGGATTTAGGTACGACGATTCTAAGTGGAATAAGTCACACAGAAAAAGACACTTATCCTAAGATATCACTTATAGAGGGAACGTAAAAACCGCTACACTTGAACTGAATTGCAAAACAGAACAGAGTCACACGTTTAGGAAACACACTATGGCTGCTGAATGGATAAGGTGAGGTGGGGTGATGCATAAAACAAGGGTTTCAAATTAGCTCCGATACCGTTCCATAAACCCAATATGTAAGAGACAAGACCTATTCCTTTTTCAGTGAACTGGACTCAACACCCCCTATTCACCGCACAAGAATATATCTGACTAGTAAGAATCTTCAAACCTATGTATTGATATCTCTCTGTAAGTGAGTCAAGGGGGTGTAAAGCGGCATAAACACAGCCGTGAAAAGCAGCTAAACCCCATTATAAAAATAAATTACTTTTCAAAACCCGTGAAACAAAGACAGTGAAAGAGAGAGAAATTCTTCCAAAATTCGTTCAGGGGCTGTGATGCAACCTGGATTGACCATATCTAGACCCACAGCTGATTGAGACATAAGGGTGGACACTCTTGGGGCTGAGAGGTTCGGTGAGGTTGGGTGAGCCAACGCAGACCCTTTCAAGTAATACTGCATGGTACCCATCCCATGGGTCCCAAATCTCCAGATTCAAGGGCATCTTCCTACATCAAAAACAGGCATGAGAAACCCAGAAGATGGTACACCGTGTGATCGGGAAAGGTTTCTAAAACGCACCTCATTTCTCATCTCCTTTGCTCGGGTTTGCCATTCCAGCCGATTTACTAGCCATCTCCCTCCTTGGAGAATCAGCACCTTTAACCTCCGGTTCCGTACAGGTTGCAATTTGTCCTGAGGATGAACGGGAAGAGGGGGAACCAATGAGAGACTAGCTCTAGGTGTTGGGACAGGCACAGGTCACTCTATTTTCCCATCAGGAAGAAGAATTAAGCACAAGCTCAGCCTGCCCCCCAGAACCAGAAGAGGGCCTGAAGCAATCCTGCGCTTTTGCGGCCAGCTCCCAAAAAAGCGAGTTGAAAAATGGAGCTCAGGGGCACTGCAATTCACAAACCTGCACAGTTTTAAATGATACCTCTCGTCCACAAATATATTAAGGGAAGGCAACGAAGAGGCTTTGAAAGCAAGGCAGAATTGCAGGAAACAGATTTCAGGAGGTAGATTCGAATCGCCTTGAAAGCACATGAAAAGCGGCAAAACGTGGACAATGATGCCCTTGGCCAAAAAGGGCGTATGCGTTTTTTCCTGAATATATTCAGGAAAAAGCACATAGGCCCTTTTTGGCCAACCAAGCAACCTGGAAAGGCCAATCAGCGCTCCAAAGAAGTCTCGCTTCCCAGCGGGCAAAAGGGCCATGCGGAAAAAAAGTGTCCATACCAGAACTGCACGACCGGCCATGGAGAAATGGGAGCCTTGCTTCGCTGATGGGCGGGATGTAAATTGCCAACAGCCACTCGGGAGAAGTGTACGGTGTGTCCTGAAACATCTAAAAAACACAGCTTGGAGAGCATAGGGCACTTCCACTCATGGGCGTATAAATTGGGAAAACTAAAAATCAGCAAGACACAGGCACCCCAAAGTTTAGGGCTGCTCTGTTGACAAGAACCCCCACTTCATTACACCTTAAATATCCTAGGAAAGAGAAAAATGGATAAAGAAGTTGGGGTCCTCATGTACAAGGGAATATCACTCAGCCATGAAATCAACGTCATAAGGCTAGTAGCAGCACGATGAGTGGATTTAGGTACGACGATTCTAAGTGAAATATGTCACACAGAAAAAGACACTTATCCTAAGATATCACTTAGAGAGGGAATGTAAAAACCGCTACACTTGAACTGAATTACAAAACAGAACAGAGTCACACGTTTAGAAAACACACTATGGCTGCTGAACGGGAAAGGTGAGGTGGGGTGATGCATAAAACAAGGGTTTCAAATTAGCTCCGATACCGTTCCATAAACCCAATATGTAAGAGACAAGTCCTATTGTTTTTTCAGTGAACTGGACTCAACACCCCCTATTCACCGCACAAGTATATATCTGACTAGTAAGAATCTTCAAACCTATGTATTGATATCTCTCTGTAAGTGAGTCAAGGGGGTGTAAAGCGGCATAAACACAGCCGTGAAAAGCAGCTAAACCCCATTATAAAAATAAATTACTTTTCAAAACCCGTGAAACAAAGACAGTGAAAGAGAGAGAAATTCTTCCAAAATTCGTTCAGGGGCTGTGATGCAACCTGGATTGACCATATCTAGACCCACAGCTGATTGAGACATAAGGGTGGACACTCTTGGGGCTGAGAGGTTCGGTGAGGTTGGGTGAGCCAACGCAGACCCTTTCAAGTAATACTGCATGGTACCCATCCCATGGGTCCCAAATCTCCAGGTTCAAGGGCATCTTCCTACGTCGAAAACAGGCATGAGAAACCCAGAAGATGGTACACCGTGTGATCGGGAAAGGTTTCTAAAACGCACCTCATTTCTCATCTCCTTTGCTCGGGTTCGCCATTCCAGCCGATTTACTAGCCATCTCCCTCCTTGGAGAATCAGCACCTTTAACCTCCTGTTCCGTACAGGTTGCAATTTGTCCTGAGGATGAACGGGAAGAGGGGGAACCAATGAGAGACAAGCTCTAGGTGTTGGGACAGGCACAGGTCACTCTATTTTCCCATCAGGAAGAAGAATTAAGCACAAGCTCAGCCTGCCCCCCAGAACCAGAAGAGGGCCTGAAGCAATCCTGCGCTTTTGCGGCCAGCTCCCAAAAAAGCGAGTTGAAAAATGGAGCTCAGGGGCACTGCAATTCACAAACCTGCAGAGTTTTAAATGATACCTCTCGTCCACAAATATATTAAGGGAAGGCAACGAAGAGGCTTTGAAAGCAAGGCAGAATTGCAGGAAACACATTTCAGGAGGTAGATTCGAATCGCCTTGAAAGCACATGAAAAGCGGCAAAACGTGGACAATGATGCCCTTGGCCAAAAAGGGCGTATGCGTTTTTTCCTGAATATATTCAGGAAAAAACGCATACGCCCTTTTTGGCCAACCAAGCAACCTGGAAAGGCAAATCAGCGCTCCAAAGAAGTCTCGCTTCCCAGCGGGCAAAAGGGCCATGCGGAAAAAAGTGTCCAAACCAGAAATGCAGGACCGGCCATGGAGAAATGGGAGCCTTGCTACTCTGATGGGCGGGATGTAAATTGCCAACAGCCACTCTGGAGAAGTGTACAGTGTGTCCTGAAACATCTAAAAAACACAGCTTGGAGAGCATAGGGCACTTCCACTCATGGGCGTATAAATTGGGAAAACTAAAAATCAGCAAGACACAGGCACCCCAAAGTTTAGGGCTGCTCTGTTGACAAGAACCCCCACTTCATTACACCTTAAATATCCTAGGAAAGAGAAAAATGGATAAAGAAGTTGTGGTCCTCATGTACAATGGAATATCACTCAGCCATGAAATCAACGTCATAAGGCTAGTAGCAGCACGATGAGTGGATTTAGGTACGACGATTCTAAGTGAAATAAGTCACACAGAAAAAGACACTTATCATAAGATTTCACTTAGAGAGGGAATGTAAAAACCGCTACACTTGAACTGAATTACAAAACAGAACAGAGTCACACGTTTAGAAAACACACTATGGCTGCTGAACGGGAAAGGTGAGGTGGGGTGATGCATAAAACAAGGGTTTCAAATTAGCTCCGATACCATTCCATAAACCCAATATGTAAGAGACAAGACCTATTCCTTTTTCAGTGAACTGGACTCAACACCCCCTATTCACCACACAAGAATATATCTGACTAGTAAGAATCTTCAAACCTATGTATTGATATCTCTCTGTAAGTGAGTCAAGGGGGTGTAAAGCGGCATAAACACAGCCGTGAAAAGCAGCTAAACCCCATTATAAAAATAAATTACTTTTCAAAACCCGTGAAACAAAGACAGTTAAAGAGAGAGAAATTCTTACAAAATTCGTTCAGGGGCTGTGATGCAACCTGGATTGACCATATCTAGACCCACAGCTGATTGAGACATAAGGGTGGACACTCTTGGGGCTGAGAGGTTCGGTGAGGTTGGGTGAGCCAACGCAGACCCTTTCAAGTAATACTGCATGGTACCCATCCCATGGGTCCCAAATCTCCAGGTTCAAGGGCATCTTCCTACGTTGAAAACAGGCATGAGAAACCCAGAAGATGGTACACCGTGTGATCGGGAAAGGTTTCTAAAACGCACCTCATTTCTCATCTCCTTTGCTCGGGTTCGCCATTCCATCCGATTTACTAGCCATCTCCCTCCTTGGAGAATCAGCACCTTTAACCTCCTGTTCCGTACAGGTTGCAATTTTTCCTGAGGATGAACGGGAAGAGGGGGAACCAATGAGAGACTAGCTCTAGGTGTTGGGACAGGCACAGGTCACTCTATTTTCCCATCAGGAAGAAGAATTAAGCACAAGCTCAGCCTGCCCCCCAGAACCAGAAGAGGGCCTGAAGCAATCCTGCGCTTTTGCGGCCAGCTCCCAAAAAAGCGAGTTGAAAAATGGAGCTCAGGGGCACTGCAATTCACAAACCTGCAGAGTTTTAAATGATACCTATCGTCCACAAATATATTAAGGGAAGGCAACGAAGAGGCTTTGAAAGCAAGGCAGAATTGCAGGAAACAGATTTCAGGAGGTAGATTCGAATCGCCTTGAAAGCACATGAAAAGCGGCAAAACGTGGACAATGATGCCCTTGGCCAAAAAGGGCGTATGCGTTTTTTCCTGAATATATTCAGGAAAAAACGCATACGCCCTTTTTGGCCAACCAAGCAACCTGGAAAGGCCAATCAGCGCTGCAAAGAAGTCTCGCTTCCCAGCGGGCAAAAGGGCCATGCGGAAAAAAGTGTCCAAACCAGAACTGCACGACCGGCCATGGAGAAATGGGAGCCTTGCTTCGCTAATGGGCGGGATGTAAATTGCCAACAGCCACTCGGGAGAAGTGTACGGTGTGTCCTGAAACATCTAAAAAACACAGCTTGGAGAGCATAGGGCACTTCCACTCATGGGCGTATAAATTGGGAAAACTAAAAATCAGCAAGACACAGGCACCCCAAAGTTTAGGGCTGCTCTGTTGACAAGAACCCCCACTTACACCTTAAATATCCTAGGAAAGAGAAAAATGGATAAAGAAGTTGGGGTCCTCATGTACAATGGAATATCACTCAGCCATGAAATCAACGTCATAAGGCTAGTAGCAGCACGATGAGTGGATTTAGGTACGACGATTCTAAGTGAAATAAGTCACACAGAAAAAGACACTTATCCTAAGATATCACTTATAGAGGGAACGTAAAAACCGCTACACTTGAACTGAATTGCAAAACAGAACAGAGTCACACGTTTAGGAAACACACTATGGCTGCTGAATGGGAAAGGTGAGGTGGGGTGATGCATAAAACAAGGGTTTCAAATTAGCTCAGATACCGTTCCATAAAGCCAATATGTAAGAGACAAGACCTATTCCTTTTTCAGTGAACTAGACTCAACACCCCCTATTCACCGCACAAGAATATATCTGACTAGTAAGAATCTTCAAACCTATGTATTGATATCTCTCTGTAAGTGAGTCAAGGGGGTGTAAAGTGGCATAAACACAGCCGTGAAAAGCAGCTAAACCCCATTATAAAAATAAATTACTTTTCAAAACCCGTGAAACAAAGACAGTGAAAGAGAGAGAAATTCTTACAAAATTCGTTCAGGGGCTGTGATGCAACCTGGATTGACCATATCTAGACCCACAGCTGATTGAGACATAAGGGTGGACACTCTTGGGGCTGAGAGGTTCGGTGAGGTTGGGTGAGCCAACGCAGACCCTTTCAAGTAATACTGCATGGTACCCATCCCATGGGTCCCAAATCTCCAGGTTCAACGGCATCTTCCTATGTCGAAAACAGGCATGAGAAACCCAGAAGATGGTACACCGTTTGATCGGGAAAGGTTTCTGAAACGCACCTCATTTCTCATCTCCTTTGCTCGGGTTCGCCATTCCAGCCGATTTACTAGCCATCTCCCTCCTTGGAGAATCAGCACCTTTAACCTCCTGTTCCGTACAGGTTGCAATTTGTCCTGAGGATGAACGGGAAGAGGGGGAACCAATGAGAGACAAGCTCTAGGTGTTGGGACAGGCACAGGTCACTCTATTTTCCCATCAGGAAGAAGAATTAAGCACAAGCTCAGCCTGCCCCCCAGAACCAGAAGAGTGCCTGAAGCAATCCTGCGCTTTTACGGCCAGCTCCCAAAAAAGCGAGTTCAAAAATGGAGCTCAGGGGCACTGCAATTCACAAACCTGCAGAATTTTCAATGATACCTCTCGTCCACAAATATATTAAGGGAAGGCAAAGAAGAGGCTTTGAAAGCAAGGCAGAATTGCAGGAAACAAATTTCAGGAGGTAGATTCGAATCGCCTTGAAAGCACATGAAAAGCGGCAAAACGTGGACAATGATGCCCTTGGCCAAAAAGGGCGTATGCGTTTTTTCCTGAATATATTCAGGAAAAAACGCATACGCCCTTTTTGGCCAACCAAGCAACCTGGAAAGGCAAATCAGCGCTCCAAAGAAGTCTCGCTTCCCAGCGGGCAAAAGGGCCATGCGGAAAAAAGTGTCCAAACCAGAAATGCAGGACCGGCCATGGAGAAATGGGAGCCTTGCTACTCTGATGGGCGGGATGTAAATTGCCAACAGCCACTCTGGAGAAGTGTACAGTGTGTCCTGAAACATCTAAAAAACACAGCTTGGAGAGCATAGGGCACTTCCACTCATGGGCGTATAAATTGGGAAAACTAAAAATCAGCAAGACACAGGCACCCCAAAGTTTAGGGCTGCTCTGTTGACAAGAACCCCCACTTCATTACACCTTAAATATCCTAGGAAAGAGAAAAATGGATAAAGAAGTTGGGGTCCTCATGTACAATGGAATATCACTCAGCCATGAAATCAACGTCATAAGGGTAGTAGCAGCACGATGAGTGGATTTAGGTACGACGATTCTAAGTGAAATAAGTCACACAGAAAATGACACTTATCCTAAGATATCACTTATAGAGGGAACTTAAAACCGCTACACTTGAACTGAATTGCAAAACAGAACAGAGTCACACGTTTAGGAAACACACTATGGCTGCTGAATGGGAAAGGTGAGGTGGGGTGATGCATAAAACAAGGGTTTCAAATTAGCTCCGATACCGTTCCATAAACCCAATATGTAAGAGACAAGACCTATTCCTTTTTCAGTGAACTGGACTCAACACCCCCTATTCACCGCACAAGAATATATCTGACTAGTAAGAATCTTCAAACCTATGTATTGATATCTCTCTGTAAGTGAGTCAAGGGGGTGTAAAGCAGCATAAACACAGCCGTGAAAAGCAGCTAAACCCCATTATAAAAATAAATTACTTTTCAAAACCCGTGAAACAAAGACAGTGAAAGAGAGAGAAATTCTTCCAAAATTCGTTCAGGGGCTGTGATGCAACCTGGATTGACCATATCTAGACCCACAGCTGATTGAGACATAAGGGTGGACACTCTTGGGGCTGAGAGGTTCGGTGAGGTTGGGTGAGCCAACGCAGACCCTTTCAAGTAATACTGCATGGTACCCATCCCATGGGTCCCAAATCTCCAGATTCAACGGTATCTTCCTATGTCGAAAACAGGCATGAGAAACCCAGAAGATGGTACACCGTGTGATCGGGAAAGGTTTCTGAAACGCACCTCATTTCTCATCTCCTTTGCTCGGGCTCGCCATTCCAGCCGATTTACTAGCCATCTCCCTCCTTGGAGAATCAGCACCTTTAACCTCCTGTTCCGTACAGGTTGCAATTTGTCCTGAGGATGAACGGGAAGAGGGGGAACCAATGAGAGACTAGCTCTAGGTGTTGGGACAGGCACAGGTCACTCTATTTTCCCATCAGGAAGAAGAATTAAGCACAAGCTCAGCCTGCCCCCCAGAACCAGAAGAGGGCCTGAAGCAATCCTGCACTTTTGCGGCCAGCTCCCAAAAAAGCGAGTTGAAAAATGGAGCTCAGGGGCACTGCAATTCACAAACCTGCAGAGTTTTAAATGATACCTCTCGTCCACAAATATATTAAGGGAAGGCAACGAAGAGGCTTTGAAAGCAAGGCAGAATTGCAGGAAACAGATTTCAGGAGGTAGATTCGAATCGCCTTGAAAGCACATGAAAAGCGGCAAAACGTGGACAATGATGCCCTTGGCCAAAAAGGGCGTATGCGTTTTTTCCTGAATATATTCAGGAAAAAACGCATACGCCCTTTTTGGCCAACCAAGCAACCTGGAAAGGCAAATCAGCGCTCCAAAGAAGTCTCGCATCCCAGCGGGCAAAAGGGCCATGCGGAAAAAAGTGTCCAAACCAGAAATGCAGGACCGGCCATGGAGAAATGGGAGCCTTGCTACGCTGATGGGCGGGATGTAAATTGCCAACAGCCACTCTGGAGAAGTGTACGGTGTGTCCTGAAACATCTAAAAAACACAGCTTGGAGAGCATAGGGCACTTCCACTCATGGGCGTATAAATTGGGAAAACTAAAAATCAGCAAGACACAGGCACCCCAAAGTTTAGGGCTGCTCTGTTGACAAGAACCCCCACTTCATTACACCTTAAATATCCTAGGAAAGAGAAAAATGGATAAAGAAGTTGGGGTCCTCATGTACAATGGAATATCACTCAGCCATGAAATCAACGTCATAAGGGTAGTAGCAGCACGATGAGTGGATTTAGGTACGACGATTCTAAGTGAAATAAGTCACACAGAAAATGACACTTATCCTAAGATATCACTTATAGAGGGAACTTAAAACCGCTACACTTGAACTGAATTGCAAAACAGAACAGAGTCACACGTTTAGGAAACACACTATGGCTGCTGAATGGGAAAGGTGAGGTGGGGTGATGCATAAAACAAGGGTTTCAAATTAGCTCCGATACCGTTCCATAAACCCAATATGTAAGAGACAAGACCTATTCCTTTTTCAGTGAACTGGACTCAACACCCCCTATTCACCGCACAAGAATATATCTGACTAGTAAGAATCTTCACACCTATGTATTGATATCTCTCTGTAAGTGAGTCAAGGGGGTGTAAAGCGGCATAAACACAGCCGTGAAAAGCAGCTAAACCCCATTATAAAAATAAATTACTTTTCAAAACCCGTGAAACAAAGACAGTGAAAGAGAGAGAAATTCTTCCAAAATTCGTTCAGGGGCTGTGATGCAACCTGGATTGACCATATCTAGACCCACAGCTGATTGAGACATAAGGGTGGACACTCTTGGGGCTGAGAGGTTCGGTGAGGTTGGGTGAGCCAACGCAGACCCTTTCAAGTAATACTGCATGGTACCCATCCCATGGGTCCCAAATCTCCAGGTTCAAGGGCATCTTCCTACGTCGAAAACAGGCATGAGAAACCCAGAAGATGGTACACCGTGTGATCGGGAAAGGTTTCTAAAACGCACCTCATTTCTCATCTCCTTTGCTCGGGTTCGCCATTCCAGCCGATTTACTAGCCATCTCCCTCCTTGGAGAATCAGCACCTTTAACCTCCTGTTCCGTACAGGTTGCAATTTGTCCTGAGGATGAACGGGAAGAGGGGGAACCAATGAGAGACTAGCTCTAGGTGTTGGGACAGGCACAGGTCACTCTATTTTCCCATCAGGAAGAAGAATTAAGCACAAGCTCAGCCTGCCCCCCAGAACCAGAAGAGGGCCTGAAGCAATCCTGCGCTTTTGCGGCCAGCTCCCAAAAAAGCGAGTTGAAAAATGGAGCTCAGGGGCACTGCAATTCACAAACCTGCAGAGTTTTAAATGATACCTCTCGTCCACAAATATATTAAGGGAAGGCAACGAAGAGGCTTTGAAAGCAAGGCAGAATTGCAGGAAACAGATTTCAGGAGGTAGATTCGAATCGCCTTGAAAGCACATGAAAAGCGGCAAAACGTGGACAATGATGCCCTTGGCCAAAAAGGGCGTATGCGTTTTTTCCTGAATATATTCAGGAAAAAGCACATAGGCCCTTTTTGGCCAACCAAGCAACCTGGAAAGGCCAATCAGCGCTCCAAAGAAGTCTCGCTTCCCAGCGGGCAAAAGGGCCATGCGGAAAAATGTGTCCAAACCAGAACTGCACGACCGGCCATGGAGAAATGGGAGCCTTGCTTCGCTGATGGGCGGGATGTAAATTGCCAACAGCCACTCGGGAGAAGTGTACGGTGTGTCCTGAAACATCTAAAAAACACAGCTTGGAGAGCATAGGGCACTTCCACTCATGGGCGTATAAATTGGGAAAACTAAAAATCAGCAAGACACAGGCACCCCAAAGTTTAGGGCTGCTCTGTTGACAAGAACCCCCACTTCATTACACCTTAAATATCCTAGGAAAGAGAAAAATGGATAAAGAAGTTGTGGTCCTCATGTACAATGGAATATCACTCAGCCATGAAATCAACGTCATAAGGCTAGTAGCAGCACGATGAGTGGATTTAGGTACGACGATTCTAAGTGAAATAAGTCACACAGAAAAAGACACTTATCGTAAGATATCACTTAGAGAGGGAATGTAAAAACCGCTACACTTGAACTGAATTACAAAACAGAACAGAGTCACACGTTTAGAAAACACACTATGGCTGCTGAACGGTAAAGGTGAGGTGGGGTGATGCATAAAACAAGGGTTTCAAATTAGCTCCGATACCGTTCCATAAACCCAATATGTAAGAGACAAGACCTATTCCTTATTCAGTGAACTGGACTCAACACCCCCTATTCACCGCACAAGAATATATCTGACTAGTAAGAATCTTCAAACCTATGTATTGATATCTCTCTGTAAGTGAGTCAAGGGGGTGTAAAGTGGCATAAACACAGCCGTGAAAAGCAGCTAAACACAATTATAAAAATAAATTACTTTTCAAAACCCGTGAAACAAAGACAGTGAAAGAGAGAGAAATTCTTCCAAAATTCGTTCAGGGGCTGTGATGCAACCTGGATTGATCATATCTAGACCCACAGCTGATTGAGACATAAGGGTGGACACTCTTGGGGCTGAGAGGTTCGGTGAGGTTGGGTGAGCCAACGCAGACCCTTTCAAGTAATACTGCATGGTACCCATCCAATGGGTCCCAAATCTCCAGGTTCAAGGGCATCTTCCTCCGTCGAAAACAGGCATGAGAAACCCAGAAGATGGTACACCGTGTGATCGGGAAAGGTTTCTAAAACGCACCTCATTTCTCATCTCCTTTGCTCGGGTTCGCCATTCCAGCCGATTTACTAGCCATCTCCCTCCTTGGAGAATCAGCACCTTTAACCTCCTGTTCCGTACAGGTTGCAATTTGTCCTGAGGATGAACGGGAAGAGGGGGAACCAATGAGAGACTAGCTCTAGGTGTTGGGACAGGCACAGGTCACTCTATTTTCCCATCAGGAAGAAGAATTAAGCACAAGCTCAGCCTGGCCCCCAGAACCAGAAGAGGGCCTGAAGCAATCCTGCGCTTTTGCGGCCAGCTCCCAAAAAAGCGAGTTGAAAAATGGAGCTCAGGGGCACTGCAATTCACAAACCTGCAGAGTTTTAAATGATACCTCTCGTCCACAGATATATTAAGGGAAGGCAACGAAGAGGCTTTGAAAGCAAGGCAGAATTGCAGGAAACAGATTTCAGGAGGTAGATTCGAATCGCCTTGAAAGCACATGAAAAGCGGCAAAACGTGGACAATGATGCCCTTGGCCAAAAAGGGCGTATGCGTTTTTTCCTGAATATATTCAGGAAAAAACGCATACGCCCTTTTTGGCCAACCAAGCAACCTGGAAAGGCAAATCAGCGCTCCAAAGAAGTCTCGCTTCCCAGCGGGCAAAAGGGCCATGCGGAAAAAAGTGTCCAAACCAGAAATGCAGGACCGGCCATGGAGAAATGGGAGCCTTGCTACGCTGATGGGCGGGATGTAAATTGCCAACAGCCACTCTGGAGAAGTGTACGGTGTGTCCTGAAACATCTAAAAAAGACAGCTTGGAGAGCATAGGGCACTTCCACTCATGGGCGTATAAATTGGGAAAACTAAAAATCAGCAAGACACAGGCACCCCAAAGTTTAGGGCTGCTCTGTTGACAAGAACCCCCACTTCATTACACCTTAAATATCCTAGGAAAGAGAAAAATGGATAAAGAAGTTGGGGTCCTCATGTACAATGGAATATCACTCAGCCATGAAATCAACGTCATAAGGCTAGTAGCAGCACGATGAGTGGATTTAGGCACGACGATTTTAAGTGAAATAAGTCACACAGAAAAAGACACTTATCCTAAGATATCACTTAGAGAGGGAATGTAAAAACCGCTGCACTTGAACTGAATTACAAAACAGAACAGAGTCACACGTTTAGAAAACACACTATGGCTGCTGAACGGGAAAGTTGAGGTGGAGTGATGCATAAAACAAGGGTTTCCAATTAGCTCCGATACCGTTCCATAAACCCAATATGTAAGAGAAAAGACCTATTCCTTTTTCAGTGAACTGGACTCAACACCCCCTATTCACCGCACAAGAATATATCTGACTAGTAAGAATCTTCAAACCTATGTATTGATATCTCTCTGTAAGTGAGTCAAGGGGGTGTAAAGCGGCATAAACACAGCCGTGAAAAGCAGCTAAACCCCATTATAAAAATAAATTACTTTTCAAAACCCGTGAAACAAAGACAGTGAAAGAGAGAGAAATTCTTCCAAAATTCGTTCAGGGGCTGTGATGCAACCTGGATTGACCATATCTAGACCCACAGCTGATTGAGACATAAGGGTGGACACTCTTGGGGCTGAGAGGTTCGGTGAGGTTGGGTGAGCCAACGCAGACCCTTTCAAGTAATACTGCATGGTACCCATCCCATGGGTCCCAAATCTCCAGGTTCAAGGGCATCGTCCTACATTGAAAACAGGCATGAGAAACCCAGAAGATGGTACACCGTGTGATCGGGAAAGGTTTCTAAAACGCACCTCATTTCTCATCTCCTTTGCTCGGGTTCGCCATTCCAGCTGATTTACTAGCCATCTCCCTCCTTGGAGAATCAGCACCTTTAACCTCCTGTTCCGTACAGGTTGCAATTTGTCCTGAGGATGAACGGGAAGAGGGGGAACCAATGAGAGACTAGCTCTAGGTGTTGGGACAGGCACAGATCACTCTATTTTCCCATCAGGAAGAAGAATTAAGCACAAGCTCAGCCTGCCCCCCAGAACCAGAAGAGGGCCTGAAGCAATCCTGCGCTTTTGCGGCCAGCTCCCAAAAAAGCAAGTTGAAAAATGGAGCTCAGGGGCACTGCAATTCACAAACCTGCAGAGTTTTAAATGATACCTCTCGTCCACAAATATATTAAGGGAAGGCAACGAAGAGGCTTTGAAAGCAAGGCAGAATTGCAGGAAACAGATTTCAGGAGGTAGATTCGAATCGCCTTGAAAGCACATGAAAAGCGGCAAAACGTGGACAATGATGCCCTTGGCCAAAAAGGGCGTATGCGTTTTTTCCTGAATATATTCAGGAAAAAACGCATACGCCCTTTTTGGCCAACCAAGCAACCTGGAAAGGCCAATCAGCGCTCCAAAGAAGTCTCGCTTCCCATCGGGCAAAAGGGCCATGCGGAAAAAAGTGTCCAAAGCAGAAATGCAGGACCGGCCATGGAGAAATGGGAGCCTTGCTACGCTGATGGGTGGGATGTAAATTGCCAACAGCCACTCGGGAGAAGTGTACGGTGTGTTCTGAAACATCTAAAAAACACAGCTTGGAGAGCATAGGGCACTTCCACTCATGGGCGTATAAATTGGGAAAACTAAAAATCAGCAAGACACAGGCACCCCAAAGTTTAGGGCTGCTCTGTTGACAAGAACCCCCACTTCATTACACCTTAAATATCCTAGGAAAGAGAAAAATGGATAAAGAAGTTGGGGTCCTCATGTACAATGGAATATCACTCAGCCATGAAATCAACGTCATAAGGCTAGTAGCAGCACGATGAGTGGATTTAGGCACGACGATTTTAAGTGAAATAAGTCACAAAGAAAAAGACACTTATCCTAAGATATCACTTAGAGAGGGAATGTAAAAACCGCTGCACGTGAACTGAATTACAAAACAGAACAGAGTCACACGTTTAGAAAACACACTATGGCTACTGAACGGGAAAGGTGAGGTGGAGTGATGCATAAAACAAGGGTTTCCAATTAGCTCCGATACCGTTCCATAAACCCAATATGTAAGAGACAAGACCTATTCCTTTTTCAATGAACTGGACTCAACACCCCCTGTTCACCGCACAAGAATATATCTGACTAGTAAGAATCTTCAAACCTATGTATTGATATCTCTCTGTAAGTGAGTCAAGGGGGTGTAAAGCGGCATAAACACAGCCGTGAAAAGCAGCTAAACCCCATTATAAAAATAAATTACTTTTCAAAACCCGTGAAACAAAGACAGTGAAAGAGAGAGAAATTCTTCCAAAATTCGTTCAGGGGCTGTGATGCAACCTGGATTGACCATATCTAGACCCACAGCTGATTGAGACATAAGGGTGGACACTCTTGGGGCTGAGAGGTTCGGTGAGGTTGGGTGAGCCAACGCAGACCCTTTCAAGTAATACTGCATGGTACCCATCCCATGGGTCCCAAATCTCCAGGTTCAAGGGCATCGTCCTACATCGAAAACAGGCATGAGAAACCCAGAAGATGGTACACCGTGTGATCGGGAAAGGTTTCTAAAACGCACCTCATTTCTCATCTCCTTTGCTCGGGTTCGCCATTCCAGCCGATTTACTAGCCATCTCCCTCCTTGGAGAATCAGCACCTTTAACCTCCTGTTCCGTACAGGTTGCAATTTGTCCTGAGGATGAACGGGAAGAGGGGGAACCAATGAGAGACTAGCTCTAGGTGTTGGGACAGGCACAGATCACTCTATTTTCCCATCAGGAAGAAGAATTAAGCACAAGCTCAGCCTGCCCCCCAGAACCAGAAGAGGGCCTGAAGCAATCCTGCGCTTTTGCGGCCAGCTCCCAAAAAAGCAAGTTGAAAAATGGAGCTCAGGGGCACTGCAATTCACAAACCTGCAGAGTTTAAATGATACCTCTCGTCCACAAATATATTAAGGGAAGGCAACGAAGAGGCTTTGAAAGCAAGGCAGAATTGCAGGAAACAGATTTCAGGAGGTAGATTCGAATCGCCTTGAAAGCACATGAAAAGCGGCAAAACGTGGACAATGATGCCCTTGGCCTAAAAGGGCGTATGCGTTTTTTCCTGAATATATTCAGGAAAAAACGCATACGCCCTTTTTGGCCAACCAAGCAACCTGGAAAGGCCAATCAGCGCTCCAAAGAAGTCTCGCTTCCCAGCGGGCAAAAGGGCCATGCGGAAAAAAGTGTCCAAAGCAGAAATGCAGGACCGGCCATGGAGAAATGGGAGCCTTGCTACGCTGATGGGTGGGATGTAAATTGCCAACAGCCACTCGGGAGAAGTGTACGGTGTGTTCTGAAACATCTAAAAAACACAGCTTGGAGAGCATAGGGCACTTCCACTCATGGGCGTATAAATTGGGAAAACTAAAAATCAGCAAGACACAGGCACCCCAAAGTTTAGGGCTGCTCTGTTGACAAGAACCCCCACTTCATTACACCTTAAATATCCTAGGAAAGAGAAAAATGGATAAAGAAGTTGGGGTCCTCATGTACAATGGAATATCACTCAGCCATGAAATCAACGTCATAAGGCTAGTAGCAGCACGATGAGTGGATTTAGGCACGACGATTTTAAGTGAAATAAGTCACAAAGAAAAAGACACTTATCCTAAGATATCACTTAGAGAGGGAATGTAAAAACCGCTGCACTTGAACTGAATTACAAAACAGAACAGAGTCACACGTTTAGAAAACACACTATGGCTACTGAACGGGAAAGGTGAGGTGGAGTGATGCATAAAACAAGGGTTTCCAATTAGCTCCGATACCGTTCCATAAACCCAATATGTAAGAGACAAGACCTATTCCTTTTTCAATGAACTGGACTCAACACCCCCTGTTCACCGCACAAGAATATATCTGACTAGTAAGAATCTTCAAACCTATGTATTGATATCTCTCTGTAAGTGAGTCAAGGGGGTGTAAAGCGGCATAAACACAGCCGTGAAAAGCAGCTACACCCCATTATAAAAATAAATTACTTTTCAAAACCCGTGAAACAAAGACAGTGAAAGAGAGAGAAATTCTTCCAAAATTCGTTCAGGGGCTGTGATGCAACCTGGATTGACCATATCTAGACCCACAGCTGATTGAGACATAAGGGTGGACACTCTTGGGGCTGAGAGGTTCGGTGAGGTTGGGTGAGCCAACGCAGACCCTTTCAAGTAATACTGCATGGTACCCATCCCATGGGTCCCAAATCTCCAGGTTCAAGGGCATCGTCCTACATCGAAAACAGGCATGAGAAACCCAGAAGATGGTACACCGTGTGATCGGGAAAGGTTTCTAAAACGCACCTCATTTCTCATCTCCTTTGCTCGGGTTCGCCATTCCAGCCGATTTACTAGCCATCTCCCTCCTTGGAGAATCAGCACCTTTAACCTCCTGTTCCGTACAGGTTGCAATTTGTCCTGAGGATGAACGGGAAGAGGGGGAACCAATGAGAGACTACCTCTAGGTGTTGGGACAGGCACAGGTCACTCTATTTTCCCATCAGGAAGAAGAATTAAGCACAAGCTCAGCCTGGCCCCCAGAACCAGAAGAGGGCCTGAAGCAATCCTGCGCTTTTGCGGCCAGCTCCCAAAAAAGCGAGTTGAAAAATGGAGCTCAGGGGCACTGCAATTCACAAACCTGCAGAGTTTTAAATGATACCTCTCGTCCACAGATATATTAAGGGAAGGCAACGAAGAGGCTTTGAAAGCAAGGCAGAATTGCAGGAAACAGATTTCAGGAGGTAGATTCGAATCGCCTTGAAAGCACATGAAAAGCGGCAAAACGTGGACAATGATGCCCTTGGCCAAAAAGGGCGTATGCGTTTTTTCCTGAATATATTCAGGAAAAAACTCATACGCCCTTTTTGGCCAACCAAGCAACCTGGAAAGGCAAATCAGCGCTCCAAAGAAGTCTCGCTTCCCAGCGGGCAAAAGGGCCATGCGGAAAAAAGTGTCCAAACCAGAAATGCAGGACCGGCCATGGAGAAATGGGAGCCTTGCTACGCTGATGGGCGGGATGTAAATTGCCAACAGCCACTCTGGAGAAGTGTACGGTGTGTCCTGAAACATCTAAAAAAGACAGCTTGGAGAGCATAGGGCACTTCCACTCATGGGCGTATAAATTGGGAAAACTAAAAATCAGCAAGACACAGGCACCCCAAAGTTTAGGGCTGCTCTGTTGACAAGAACCCCCACTTCATTACACCTTAAATATCCTAGGAAAGAGAAAAATGGATAAAGAAGTTGGGGTCCTCATGTACAATGGAATATCACTCAGCCATGAAATCAACGTCATAAGGCTAGTAGCAGCACGATGAGTGGATTTAGGCAAGACGATTTTAAGTGAAATAAGTCACAAAGAAAAAGACACTTATCCTAAGATATCACTTCGAGAGGGAATGTAAAAACCGCTGCACTTGAACTGAATTACAAAACAGAACAGAGTCACACGTTTAGAAAACACACTATGGCTACTGAACGGGAAAGGTGAGGTGGAGTGATGCATAAAACAAGGGTTTCCAATTAGCTCCGATACCGTTCCATAAACCCAATATGTAAGAGACAAGACCTATTCCTTTTTCAATGAACTGGACTCAACACCCCCTGTTCACCGCACAAGAATATATCTGACTAGTAAGAATCTTCAAACCTATGTATTGATATCTCTCTGTAAGTGAGTCAAGGGGGTGTAAAGCGGCATAAACACAGCCGTGAAAAGCAGCTAAACCCCATTATAAAAATAAATTACTTTTCAAAACCCGTGAAACAAAGACAGTGAAAGAGAGAGAAATTCTTCCAAAATTCGTTCAGGGGCTGTGATGCAACCTGGATTGACCATATCTGGACCCACAGCTGATTGAGACATAAGGGTGGACACTCTTGGGGCTGAGAGGTTCGGTGAGGTTGGGTGAGCCAACGCAGACCCTTTCAAGTAATACTGCATGGTACCCATCCCATGGGTCCCAAATCTCCAGGTTCAAGGGCATCGTCCTACATCGAAAACAGGCATGAGAAACCCAGAAGATGGTACACCGTGTGATCGGGAAAGGTTTCTAAAACGCACCTCATTTCTCATCTCCTTTGCTCGGGTTCGCCATTCCAGCCGATTTACTAGCCATCTCCCTCCTTGGAGAATCAGCACCTTTAACCTCCTGTTCCGTACAGGTTGCAATTTGTCCTGAGGATGAACGGGAAGAGGGGGAACCAATGAGAGACTAGCTCTAGGTGTTGGGACAGGCACAGGTCACTCTATTTTCCCATCAGGAAGAAGAATTAAGCACAAGCTCAGCCTGGCCCCCAGAACCAGAAGAGGGCCTGAAGCAATCCTGCGCTTTTGCGGCCAGCTCCCAAAAAAGCGAGTTGAAAAATGGAGCTCAGGGGCACTGCAATTCACAAACCTGCAGAGTTTTAAATGATACCTCTCGTCCACAAATATATTAAGGGAAGGCAACGAAGAGGCTTTGAAAGCAAGGCAGAATTGCAGGAAACAGATTTCAGGAGGTAGATTCGAATCGCCTTGAAAGCACATGAAAAGCGGCAAAACGTGGACAATGATGCCCTTGGCCTAAAAGGGCGTATGCGTTTTTTCCTGAATATATTCAGGAAAAAACGCATACGCCCTTTTTGGCCAACCAAGCAACCTGGAAAGGCCAATCAGCGCTCCAAAGAAGTCTCGCTTCCCAGCGGGCAAAAGGGCCATGCGGAAAAAAGTGTCCAAAGCAGAAATGCAGGACCGGCCATGGAGAAATGGGAGCCTTGCTACGCTGATGGGTGGGATGTAAATTGCCAACAGTTACTCGGGAGAAGTGTACGGTGTGTTCTGAAACATCTAAAAAACACAGCTTGGAGAGCATAGGGCACTTCCACTCATGGGCGTATAAATTGGGAAAACTAAAAATCAGCAAGACACAGGCACCCCAAAGTTTAGGGCTGCTCTGTTGACAAGAACCCCCACTTCATTACACCTTAAATATCCTAGGAAAGAGAAAAATGGATAAAGAAGTTGGGGTCCTCATGTACAATGGAATATCACTCAGCCATGAAATCAACGTCATAAGGCTAGTAGCAGCACGATGAGTGGATTTAGGCACGACGATTTTAAGTGAAATAAGTCACAAAGAAAAAGACACTTATCCTAAGATATCACTTCGAGAGGGAATGTAAAAACCGCTGCACTTGAACTGAATTACAAAACAGAACAGAGTCACACGTTTAGAAAACACACTATGGCTACTGAACGGGAAAGGTGAGGTGGAGTGATGCATAAAACAAGGGTTTCCAATTAGCTCCGATACCGTTCCATAAACCCAATATGTAAGAGACAAGACTTATTCCTTTTTCAATGAACTGGACTCAACACCCCCTGTTCACCGCACAAGAATATATCTGACTAGTAAGAATCTTCAAACCTATGTATTGATATCTCTCTGTAAGTGAGTCAAGGGGGTGTAAAGCGGCATAAACACAGCCGTGAAAAGCAGCTACACCCCATTATAAAAATAAATTACTTTTCAAAACCCGTGAAACAAAGACAGTGAAAGAGAGAGAAATTCTTCCAAAATTCGTTCAGGGGCTGTGATGCAACCTGGATTGACCATATCTAGACCCACAGCTGATTGAGACATAAGGGTGGACACTCTTGGGGCTGAGAGGTTCGGTGAGGTTGGGTGAGCCAACGCAGACCCTTTCAAGTAATACTGCATGGTACCCATCCCATGGGTCCCAAATCTCCAGGTTCAAGGGCATCGTCCTACATCGAAAACAGGCATGAGAAACCCAGAAGATGGTACACCGTGTGATCGGGAAAGGTTTCTAAAACGCACCTCATTTCTCATCTCCTTTGCTCGGGTTCGCCATTCCAGCCGATTTACTAGCCATCTCCCTCCTTGGAGAATCAGCACCTTTAACCTCCTGTTCCGTACAGGTTGCAATTTGTCCTGAGGATGAACGGGAAGAGGGGGAACCAATGAGAGACTAGCTCTAGGTGTTGGGACAGGCACAGGTCACTCTATTTTCCCATCAGGAAGAAGAATTAAGCACAAGCTCAGCCTGGCCCCCAGAACCAGAAGAGGGCCTGAAGCAATCCTGCGCTTTTGCGGCCAGCTCCCAAAAAAGCGAGTTGAAAAATGGAGCTCAGGGGCACTGCAATTCACAAACCTGCAGAGTTTTAAATGATACCTCTCGTCCACAAATATATTAAGGGAAGGCAACGAAGAGGCTTTGAAAGCAAGGCAGAATTGCAGGAAACAGATTTCAGGAGGTAGATTCGAATCGCCTTGAAAGCACATGAAAAGCGGCAAAACGTGGACAATGATGCCCTTGGCCTAAAAGGGCGTATGCGTTTTTTCCTGAATATATTCAGGAAAAAACGCATACGCCCTTTTTGGCCAACCAAGCAACCTGGAAAGGCCAATCAGCGCTCCAAAGAAGTCTCGCTTCCCAGCGGGCAAAAGGGCCATGCGGAAAAAAGTGTCCAAAGCAGAAATGCAGGACCGGCCATGGAGAAATGGGAGCCTTGCTACGCTGATGGGTGGGATGTAAATTGCCAACAGTTACTCGGGAGAAGTGTACGGTGTGTTCTGAAACATCTAAAAAACACAGCTTGGAGAGCATAGGGCACTTCCACTCATGGGCGTATAAATTGGGAAAACTAAAAATCAGCAAGACACAGGCACCCCAAAGTTTAGGGCTGCTCTGTTGACAAGAACCCCCACTTCATTACACCTTAAATATCCTAGGAAAGAGAAAAATGGATAAAGAAGTTGGGGTCCTCATGTACAATGGAATATCACTCAGCCATGAAATCAACGTCATAAGGCTAGTAGCAGCACGATGAGTGGATTTAGGCACGACGATTTTAAGTGAAATAAGTCACAAAGAAAAAGACACTTATCCTAAGATATCACTTCGAGAGGGAATGTAAAAACCGCTGCACTTGAACTGAATTACAAAACAGAACAGAGTCACACGTTTAGAAAACACACTATGGCTACTGAACGGGAAAGGTGAGGTGGAGTGATGCATAAAACAAGGGTTTCCAATTAGCTCCGATACCGTTCCATAAACCCAATATGTAAGAGACAAGACTTATTCCTTTTTCAATGAACTGGACTCAACACCCCCTGTTCACCGCACAAGAATATATCTGACTAGTAAGAATCTTCAAACCTATGTATTGATATCTCTCTGTAAGTGAGTCAAGGGGGTGTAAAGCGGCATAAACACAGCCGTGAAAAGCAGCTACACCCCATTATAAAAATAAATTACTTTTCAAAACCCGTGAAACAAAGACAGTGAAAGAGAGAGAAATTCTTCCAAAATTCGTTCAGGGGCTGTGATGCAACCTGGATTGACCATATCTAGACCCACAGCTGATTGAGACATAAGGGTGGACACTCTTGGGGCTGAGAGGTTCGGTGAGGTTGGGTGAGCCAACGCAGACCCTTTCAAGTAATACTGCATGGTACCCATCCCATGGGTCCCAAATCTCCAGGTTCAAGGGCATCGTCCTACATCGAAAACAGGCATGAGAAACCCAGAAGATGGTACACCGTGTGATCGGGAAAGGTTTCTAAAACGCACCTCATTTCTCATCTCCTTTGCTCGGGTTCGCCATTCCAGCCGATTTACTAGCCATCTCCCTCCTTGGAGAATCAGCACCTTTAACCTCCTGTTCCGTACAGGTTGCAATTTGTCCTGAGGATGAACGGGAAGAGGGGGAACCAATGAGAGACTACCTCTAGGTGTTGGGACAGGCACAGGTCACTCTATTTTCCCATCAGGAAGAAGAATTAAGCACAAGCTCAGCCTGCCCCCCAGAACCAGAAGAGGGCCTGAAGCAATCCTGCGCTTTTGCGGCCAGCTCCCAAAAAAGCGAGTTGAAAAATGGAGCTCAGGGGCACTGCAATTCACAAACCTGCAGAGTTTTAAATGATACCTCTCGTCCACAGATATATTAAGGGAAGGCAACGAAGAGGCTTTGAAAGCAAGGCAGAATTGCAGGAAACAGATTTCAGGAGGTAGATTCGAATCGCCTTGAAAGCACATGAAAAGCGGCAAAACGTGGACAATGATGCCCTTGGCCAAAAAGGGCGTATGCGTTTTTTCCTGAATATATTCAGGAAAAAACTCATACGCCCTTTTTGGCCAACCAAGCAACCTGGAAAGGCAAATCAGCGCTCCAAAGAAGTCTCGCTTCCCAGCGGGCAAAAGGGCCATGCGGAAAAAAGTGTCCAAACCAGAAATGCAGGACCGGCCATGGAGAAATGGGAGCCTTGCTACGCTGATGGGCGGGATGTAAATTGCCAACAGCCACTCTGGAGAAGTGTACGGTGTGTCCTGAAACATCTAAAAAAGACAGCTTGGAGAGCATAGGGCACTTCCACTCATGGGCGTATAAATTGGGAAAACTAAAAATCAGCAAGACACAGGCACCCCAAAGTTTAGGGCTGCTCTGTTGACAAGAACCCCCACTTCATTACACCTTAAATATCCTAGGAAAGAGAAAAATGGATAAAGAAGTTGGGGTCCTCATGTACAATGGAATATCACTCAGCCATGAAATCAACGTCATAAGGCTAGTAGCAGCACGATGAGTGGATTTAGGCAAGACGATTTTAAGTGAAATAAGTCACAAAGAAAAAGACACTTATCCTAAGATATCACTTCGAGAGGGAATGTAAAAACCGCTGCACTTGAACTGAATTACAAAACAGAACAGAGTCACACGTTTAGAAAACACACTATGGCTACTGAACGGGAAAGGTGAGGTGGAGTGATGCATAAAACAAGGGTTTCCAATTAGCTCCGATACCGTTCCATAAACCCAATATGTAAGAGACAAGACCTATTCCTTTTTCAATGAACTGGACTCAACACCCCCTGTTCACCGCACAAGAATATATCTGACTAGTAAGAATCTTCAAACCTATGTATTGATATCTCTCTGTAAGTGAGTCAAGGGGGTGTAAAGCGGCATAAACACAGCCGTGAAAAGCAGCTAAACCCCATTATAAAAATAAATTACTTTTCAAAACCCGTGAAACAAAGACAGTGAAAGAGAGAGAAATTCTTCCAAAATTCGTTCAGGGGCTGTGATGCAACCTGGATTGACCATATCTGGACCCACAGCTGATTGAGACATAAGGGTGGACACTCTTGGGGCTGAGAGGTTCGGTGAGGTTGGGTGAGCCAACGCAGACCCTTTCAAGTAATACTGCATGGTACCCATCCCATGGGTCCCAAATCTCCAGGTTCAAGGGCATCGTCCTACATCGAAAACAGGCATGAGAAACCCAGAAGATGGTACACCGTGTGATCGGGAAAGGTTTCTAAAACGCACCTCATTTCTCATCTACTTTGCTCGGGTTCGCCATTCCAGCCGATTTACTAGCCATCTCCCTCCTTGGAGAATCAGCACCTTTAACCTCCTGTTCCGTACAGGTTGCAATTTGTCCTGAGGATGAACGGGAAGAGGGGGAACCAATGAGAGACTAGCTCTAGGTGTTGGGACAGGCACAGGTCACTCTATTTTCCCATCAGGAAGAAGAATTAAGCACAAGCTCAGCCTGGCCCCCAGAACCAGAAGAGGGCCTGAAGCAATCCTGCGCTTTTGCGGCCAGCTCCCAAAAAAGCGAGTTGAAAAATGGAGCTCAGGGGCACTGCAATTCACAAACCTGCAGAGTTTTAAATGATACCTCTCGTCCACAAATATATTAAGGGAAGGCAACGAAGAGGCTTTGAAAGCAAGGCAGAATTGCAGGAAACAGATTTCAGGAGGTAGATTCGAATCGCCTTGAAAGCACATGAAAAGCGGCAAAACGTGGACAATGATGCCCTTGGCCTAAAAGGGCGTATGCGTTTTTTCCTGAATATATTCAGGAAAAAACGCATACGCCCTTTTTGGCCAACCAAGCAACCTGGAAAGGCCAATCAGCGCTCCAAAGAAGTCTCGCTTCCCAGCGGGCAAAAGGGCCATGCGGAAAAAAGTGTCCAAAGCAGAAATGCAGGACCGGCCATGGAGAAATGGGAGCCTTGCTACGCTGATGGGTGGGATGTAAATTGCCAACAGTTACTCGGGAGAAGTGTACGGTGTGTTCTGAAACATCTAAAAAACACAGCTTGGAGAGCATAGGGCACTTCCACTCATGGGCGTATAAATTGGGAAAACTAAAAATCAGCAAGACACAGGCACCCCAAAGTTTAGGGCTGCTCTGTTGACAAGAACCCCCACTTCATTACACCTTAAATATCCTAGGAAAGAGAAAAATGGATAAAGAAGTTGGGGTCCTCATGTACAATGGAATATCACTCAGCCATGAAATCAACGTCATAAGGCTAGTAGCAGCACGATGAGTGGATTTAGGCACGACGATTTTAAGTGAAATAAGTCACAAAGAAAAAGACACTTATCCTAAGATATCACTTCGAGAGGGAATGTAAAAACCGCTGCACTTGAACTGAATTACAAAACAGAACAGAGTCACACGTTTAGAAAACACACTATGGCTACTGAACGGGAAAGGTGAGGTGGAGTGATGCATAAAACAAGGGTTTCCAATTAGCTCCGATACCGTTCCATAAACCCAATATGTAAGAGACAAGACTTATTCCTTTTTCAATGAACTGGACTCAACACCCCCTGTTCACCGCACAAGAATATATCTGACTAGTAAGAATCTTCAAACCTATGTATTGATATCTCTCTGTAAGTGAGTCAAGGGGGTGTAAAGCGGCATAAACACAGCCGTGAAAAGCAGCTACACCCCATTATAAAAATAAATTACTTTTCAAAACCCGTGAAACAAAGACAGTGAAAGAGAGAGAAATTCTTCCAAAATTCGTTCAGGGGCTGTGATGCAACCTGGATTGACCATATCTAGACCCACAGCTGATTGAGACATAAGGGTGGACACTCTTGGGGCTGAGAGGTTCGGTGAGGTTGGGTGAGCCAACGCAGACCCTTTCAAGTAATACTGCATGGTACCCATCCCATGGGTCCCAAATCTCCAGGTTCAAGGGCATCGTCCTACATCGAAAACAGGCATGAGAAACCCAGAAGATGGTACACCGTGTGATCGGGAAAGGTTTCTAAAACGCACCTCATTTCTCATCTCCTTTGCTCGGGTTCGCCATTCCAGCCGATTTACTAGCCATCTCCCTCCTTGGAGAATCAGCACCTTTAACCTCCTGTTCCGTACAGGTTGCAATTTGTCCTGAGGATGAACGGGAAGAGGGGGAACCAATGAGAGACTAGCTCTAGGTGTTGGGACAGGCACAGGTCACTCTATTTTCCCATCAGGAAGAAGAATTAAGCACAAGCTCAGCCTGGCACCCAGAACAAGAAGAGGGCCTGAAGCAATCCTGCGCTTTTGCGGCCAGCTCCCAAAAAAGCGAGTTGAAAAATGGAGCTCAGGGGCACTGCAATTCACAAACCTGCAGAGTTTTAAATGATACCTCTCGTCCACAGATATATTAAGGGAAGGCAACGAAGAGGCTTTGAAAGCAAGGCAGAATTGCAGGAAACAGATTTCAGGAGGTAGATTCGAATCGCCTTGAAAGCACATGAAAAGCGGCAAAACGTGGACAATGATGCCCTTGGCCTAAAAGGGCGTATGCGTTTTTTCCTGAATATATTCAGGAAAAAACGCATACGCCCTTTTTGGCCAACCAAGCAACCTGGAAAGGCAAATCAGCGCTCCAAAGAAGTCTGGCTTCCCAGCGGGCAAAAGGGCCATGCGGAAAAAAGTGTCCAAAGCAGAAATGCAGGACCGGCCATGGAGAAATGGGAGCCTTGCTACGCTGATGGGCGGGATGTAAATTGCCAACAGCCACTAGGGAGAAGTGTACGGTGTGTCCTGAAACATCTAAAAAACACAGCTTGGAGAGCATAGGGCACTGCCACTCATGGGCGTATAAATTGGGAAAACTAAAAATCAGCAAGACACAGGCACCCCAAAGTTTAGGGCTGCTCTGTTGACAAGAACCCCCACTTCATTACACCTTAAATATCCTAGGAAAGAGAAAAATGGATAAAGAAGTTGGGGTCCTCATGTACAATGGAATATCACTCAGCCATGAAATCAACGTCATAAGGCTAGTAGCAGCACGATGAGTGGATTTAGGTACGACGATTCTAAGTGAAATAAGTCACACAGAAAAAGACACTTATCCTAAGATATCACTTCGAGAGGGAATGTAAAAACCGCTACACTTGAACTGAATTACAAAACAGAACAGAGTCACACGTTTAGAAAACACACTATGGCTGCTGAACGGGAAAGGTGAGGTGGGGTGATGCATAAAACAAGGGTTTCAAATTAGCTCCGATACCGTTCCATAAACCCAATATGTAAGAGACAAGACCTATTCCTTTTTCAGTGAACTGGACTCAACACCCCCTATTCACCGCACAAGAATATATCTGACTAGTAAGAATCTTCAAACCTATGTATTGATAGCTCTCTGTAAGTGAGTCAAGGGGGTGTAAAGCGGCATAAACACAGCCGTGAAAAGCAGCTAAACCCCATTATAAAAATAAATTACTTTTCAAAACCCGTGAAACAAAGACAGTGAAAGAGAGAGAAATTCTTCCAAAATTCGTTCAGGGGCTGTGATGCAACCTGGATTGACCATATCTAGACCCACAGCTGATTGAGACATAAGGGTGGACACTCTTGGGGCTGAGAGGTTCGGTGAGGTTGGGTGAGCCAACGCAGACCCTTTCAAGTAATACTGCATGGTACCCATCCCATGGGTCCCAAATCTCCAGGTTCAAGGGCATCTTCCTACATCGAAAACAGGCATGAGAAACCCAGAAGATGGTACACCGTGTGATCGGGAAAGGTTTCTAAAACGCACCTCATTTCTCATCTCCTTTGCTCGGGTTCGCCATTCCAGCCGATTTACTAGCCATCTCCCTCCTTGGAGAATCAGCACCTTTAACCTCCTGTTCCGTACAGGTTGCAATTTGTCCTGAGGATGAACGGGAAGAGGGGGAACCAATGAGAGACTAGCTCTAGGTGTTGGGACAGGCACAGGTCACTCTATTTTCCCATCAGGAAGAAGAATTAAGCACAAGCTCAGCCTGCCCCCCAGAAACAGAAGAGGGCCTGAAGCAATCCTGCGCTTTTGCGGCCAGCTCCCAAAAAAGCGAGTTGAAAAATGGAGCTCAGGGGCACTGCAATTCACAAACCTGCAGAGTTTTCAATGATACCTCTCGTCCACAAATATATTAAGGGAAGGCAACGAAGAGGCTTTGAAAGCAAGGCAGAATTGGAGGAAACAGATTTCAGGAGGTAGATTCGAATCGCCTTGAAAGCACATGAAAAGCGGCAAAACGTGGGCAATGATGCCCTTGGCCAAAAAGGGCGTATGCGTTTTTTCCTGAATATATTCAGGAAAAAACGCATACGCCCTTTTTGGCCAACCAAGCAACCTGGAAAGGCAAATCAGCGCTCCAAAGAAGTCTGGCTTCCCAGCGGGCAAAAGGGCCATGCGGAAAAAAGTGTCCAAAGCAGAAATGCAGGACCGGCCATGGAGAAATGGGAGCCTTGCTACGCTGATGGGCGGGATGTAAATTGCCAACAGCCACTAGGGAGAAGTGTACGGTGTGTCCTCAAACATCTAAAAAACACAGCTTTGAGAGCATAGGGCACTGCCACTCATGGGCGTATAAATTGGGAAAACTAAAAATCAGCAAGACACAGGCACCCCAAAGTTTAGGGCTTCTCTGTTGACAAGAACCCCCACTTCATTACACCTTAAATATCCTAGGAAAGAGAAAAATGGATAAAGAAGTTGGGGTCCTCATGTACAATGGAATATCACTCAGCCATGAAATCAACGTCATAAGGCTAGTAGCAGCACGATGAGTGGATTTAGGTACGGCGATTCTAAGTGAAATAAGTCACACAGAAAAAGACACTTATCCTAAGATATCACTTAGAGAGGGAATGTAAAAACCGCTACACTTGAACTGAATTACAAAACAGAACAGAGTCACACGTTTAGAAAACACACTATGGCTGCTGAACTGGAAAGGTGAGGTGGGGTGATGCATAAAACAAGGGTTTCAAATTAGCTCCGATACCGTTCCATAAACCCAATATGTAAGAGACAAGACCTATTCCTTTTTCAGTGAACTGGACTCAACACCCCCTATTCACCGCACAAGAATATATCTGACTAGTAAGAATCTTCAAACCTATGTATTGATATCTCTCTGTAATTGAGTCAAGGGGGTGTAAAGCGGCATAAACACAGCCGTGAAAAGCAGCTAAACCCCATTATAAAAATAAATTACTTTTCAAAACCCGTGAAACAAAGACAGTGAAAGAGAGAGAAATTCTTCCAAAATTCGTTCAGGGGCTGTGATGCAACCTGGATTGACCATATCTAGACCCACAGCTGATTGAGACATAAGGGTAGACACTCTTGGGGCTGAGAGGTTCGGTGAGGTTGGGTGAGCCAACGCAGACCCTTTCAAGTAATACTGCATGCTACCCATCCCATGGGTCCCAAATCTCCAGGTTCAAGGGCATCTTCCTACATCGAAAACAGGCATGAGAAACCCAGAAGATGGTACACCGTGTGATCGGGAAAGGTTTCTAAAACGCACCTCATTTCTCATCTCCTTTGCTCGGGTTCGCCATTCCAGCCGATTTACTAACCATCTCCCTCCTTGGAGAATCAGCACCTTTAACCTCCTGATCCGTACAGGTTGCAATTTGTCCTGAGGATGAACGGGAAGAGGGGGAACCAATGAGAGACTAGCTCTAGGTGTTGGGACAGGCACAGGTCACTCTATTTTCCCATCAGGAAGAAGAATTAAGCACAAGCTCAGCCTGCCCCCCAGAAACAGAAGAGGGCCTGAAGCAATCCTGCGCTTTTGCGGCCAGCTCCCAAAAAAGCGAGTTGAAAAATGGAGCTCAGGGGCACTGCAATTCACAAACCTGCAGAGTTTTCAATGATACCTCTCATCCACAAATATATTAAGGGAAGGCAACGAAGAGGCTTTGAAAGCAAGGCAGAATTGCAGGAAACAGATTTCAGGAGGTAGATTCGAATCTCCTTGAAAGCACATGAAAAGCGGCAAAACGTGGACAATGATGCCCTTGGCCAAAAAGGGCGTATGCGTTTTTTCCTGAATATATTCAGGAAAAAACGCATACGCCCTTTTTGGCCAACCAAGCAACCTGGAAAGGCAAATCAGCGCTCCAAAGAAGTCTGGCTTCCCAGCGGGCAAAAGGGCCATGCGGAAAAAAGTGTCCAAAGCAGAAATGCAGGACCGGCCATGGAGAAATGGGAGCCTTGCTACGCTGATGGGCGGGATGCAAATTGCCAACAGCCACTAGGGAGAAGTGTACGGTGTGTCCTGAAACATCTAAAAAACACAGCTTGGAGAGCATAGGGCACTGCCACTCATGGGCGTATAAATTGGGAAAACTAAAAATCAGCAAGACACAGGCACCCCAAAGTTTAGGGCTGCTCTGTTGACAAGAACCCCCACTTCATTACACCTTAAATATCCTAGGAAAGAGAAAAATGGATAAAGAAGTTGGGGTCCTCATGTACAATGGAATATCACTCAGCCATGAAATCAACGTCATAAGGCTAGTAGCAGCACGATGAGTGGATTTAGGTACGGCGATTCTAAGTGAAATAAGTCACACAGAAAAAGACACTTATCCTAAGATATCACTTCGAGAGGGAATGTAAAAACCGCTACACTTGAACTGAATTACAAAACAGAACAGAGTCACACGTTTAGAAAACACACTATGGCTGCTGAACGGGAAAGGTGAGGTGGGGTGATGCATAAAACAAGGGTTTCAAATTAGCTCCGATACCGTTCCATAAACCCAATATGTAAGAGACAAGACCTATTCCTTTTTCAGTGAACTGGACTCAACACCCCCTATTCACCGCACAAGAATATATCTGACTAGTAAGAATCTTCAAACCTATGTATTGATATCTCTCTGTAAGTGAGTCAAGGGGGTGTAAAGCGGCATAAACACAGCCGTGAAAAGCAGCTAAACCCCATTATAAAAATAAATTACTTTTCAAAACCCGTGAAACAAAGACAGTGAAAGAGAGAGAAATTCTTCCAAAATTCGTTCAGGGGCTGTGATGCAACCTGGATTGACCATATCTAGACCCACAGCTGATTGATACATATGGGTGGACACTCTTGGGGCTGAGAGGTTCGGTGAGGTTGGGTGAGCCAACGCAGACCCTTTCAAGTAATACTGCATGGTACCCATCCCATGGGTCCCAAATCTCCAGGTTCAAGGGCATCTTCCTACATCGAAAACAGGCATGAGAAACCCAGAAGATGGTACACCGTGTGATCGGGAAAGGTTTCTAAAACGCACCTCATTTCTCATCTCCTTTGCTCGGGTTCGCCATTCCAGCCGATTTACTAACCATCTCCCTCCTTGGAGAATCAGCACCTTTAACCTCCTGATCCGTACAGGTTGCAATTTGTCCTGAGGATGAACGGGAAGAGGGGGAACCAATGAGAGACTAGCTCTAGGTGTTGGGACAGGCACAGGTCACTCTATTTTCCCATCAGGAAGAAGAATTAAGCACAAGCTCAGCCTGCCCCCCAGAAACAGAAGAGGGCCTGAAGCAATCCTGCGCTTTTGCGGCCAGCTCCCAAAAAAGCGAGTTGAAAAATGGAGCTCAGGGGCACTGCAATTCACAAACCTGCAGAGTTTTCAATGATACCTCTCGTCCACAAATATATTAAGGGAAGGCAACGAAGAGGCTTTGAAAGCAAGGCAGAATTGCAGGAAACAGATTTCAGGAGGTAGATTCGAATCGCCTTGAAAGCACATGAAAAGCGGCAAAACGTGGACAATGATGCCCTTGGCCAAAAAGGGCGTATGCGTTTTTTCCTGAATATATTCAGGAAAAAACGCATACGCCCTTTTTGGCCAACCAAGCAACCTGGAAAGGCAAATCAGCGCTCCAAAGAAGTCTGGCTTCCCAGCGGCAAAAGGGCCATGCGGAAAAAAGTGTCCAAAGCAGAAATGCAGGACCGGCCATGGAGAAATGGGAGCCTTGCTACGCTGATGGGCGGGATGTAAATTGCCAACAGCCACTAGGGAGAAGTGTACGGTGTGTCCTGAAACATCTAAAAAACACAGCTTGGAGAGCATAGGGCACTGCCACTCATGGGCGTATAAATTGGGAAAACTAAAAATCAGCAAGACACAGGCACCCCAAAGTTTAGGGCTGCTCTGTTGACAAGAACCCCCACTTCATTACACCTTAAATATCCTAGGAAAGAGAAAAATGGATAAAGAAGTTGGGGTCCTCATGTACAATGGAATATCACTCAGCCATGAAATCAACGTCATAAGGCTAGTAGCAGCACGATGAGTGGATTTAGGTACGGCGATTCTAAGTGAAATAAGTCACACAGAAAAAGACACTTATCCTAAGATATCACTTCGAGAGGGAATGTAAAAACCGCTACACTTGAACTGAATTACAAAACAGAACAGAGTCACACGTTTAGAAAACACACTATGGCTGCTGAACGGGAAAGGTGAGGTGGGGTGATGCATAAAACAAGGGTTTCAAATTAGCTCCGATACCGTTCCATAAACCCAATATGTAAGAGACAAGACCTATTCCTTTTTCAGTGAACTGGACTCAACACCCCCTATTCACCGCACAAGAATATATCTGACTAGTAAGAATCTTCAAACCTATGTATTGATATCTCTCTGTAAGTGAGTCAAGGGGGTGTAAAGCGGCATAAACACAGCCGTGAAAAGCAGCTAAACCCCATTATAAAAATAAATTACTTTTCAAAACCCGTGAAACAAAGACAGTGAAAGAGAGAGAAATTCTTCCAAAATTCGTTCAGGGGCTGTGATGCAACCTGGATTGACCATATCTAGACCCACAGCTGATTGATACATAAGGGTGGACACTCTTGGGGCTGAGAGGTTCGGTGAGGTTTGGTGAGCCAACGCAGACCCTTTCAAGTAATACTGCATGGTACCCATCCCATGGGTCCCAAATCTCCAGGTTCAAGGGCATCTTCCTACATCGAAAACAGGCATGAGAAACCCAGA